>NC_085858.1:6949039-7031539 GCF_034702125.1 Engraulis encrasicolus
ATGGTGGGGGGGGCTGCCATTATAGGGGGGGGGGGGGGGGGGTGGTTCATGCTGCTGCACCTGCTCGTTAGTATAATGGGAGTAGGAGCTGTTGAGTACATGCTGTCACATCCTACATGCACTGGTGGAGAGCAGAAAGCTCCCTGCCTCCTATCTGTGGTAGTCAGCCGATGCAATATGTCACTTGCACACTGTCTGAACACCCATCTTTACACACACACACACACACACAAACTCATGCATGCATGCACACATGCACGGCTGCACGCAGATGCACATACTTTCTTTCATTTGGCTATTCAGAATTACATTACAGGATTCAATTTTTTCTTGGAGGTTATACGTCAGGGTACCAAAAAGCATCGCCTGCGCCACACAATAAGGCTTCCCATCAGAGCTGATACAGAACAGATTGGCAGTTGTTTTGCCTTTATGGACTATGGACTATGGACCACCCCCAACACACACACACGGCCTAGCAAACACAACCACTCATTCGACAACATTTTGAATACAGTATACACACATTCAGACACCCTCAAACTCAGTTGTGTCTACTGGAGGCCTATGTACATTCCTCCTCAACAATCACAGCATCACCACAACACCACCACCCCCCCGACACACTCACTAATGTTGTGGTTTCATGCACGTACGCACGCATGCACACACACACATAGACATACACACAATCGGCCTAAGAAACACAACCACTCTTTCAACACCACAAACGGATGGATATACCTACAGTAGGCTATATACACATGCACCCACGCTCAAACTCACACACACACAGACTCACACACGAATGCCGTGGATTCACCCCAGTGCGCATGGCTTGGTTGGCGGCACACTAGCCTACTCAGGGCCATTTTCGCTTCACTAGCAGATATCAAGTACAATCATTAACTAGATGCACAGAGGGACTTTCAGAATCCCCAAGTCAAAGGGGATGTGCCTATGTGGTGTGTGTGTGTGTGTGTGTGTGTGTGTGTGTGTGTGTGTGTGTGTGTGTGTGTGTGTGTGTGTGTGTGTGTGTGTGTGTGTGTGTGTGTGTGTGTGTGTGTGTGTGTGCGTGTACGCGTGTACGTACGTGCCTGCGTGTGTGTGTGTGTGTGTGTGTGTGTGTGTGTGTGTGTGTGTGTCTTTTTCTGTATGCTTGTGTGTGGGTGGGGTCCATCTTTAAACTTGTGACGGAAATACTCTGATGGCTATGGATAGAGAGAGGGCAGTGACATTGCTTTGTACTACTGACCACTTATTAACTAAAGCAGAACCCTATAGGTCAAGGGCAGTGTGGACATAAACCCAACGATGCAACTCACAGAGGAAAACAGAGTGTCATAACAGAGCAGGTCCTGGACAGTGAATCCCACAGGTCTGTCAGCAGGGCCGATGCAGGGTTACAAAACAGCCTGTTGTTCACAAGTTGTGAAATTCATCTGTGAAAAATAACATCCCTCAAAAGGAGCCTCAGTCATAATGACTTGACAGGTTCCCAGTATTAGCATCGTTTTCCTCCATCTGGTCAGTGCTCCAGACTAGGCTACTTATTGCTACTCATGGCTACTCGTTGCTATCCAGCATCTAGCTAAAGCTGTCCTTCCCAGCCATCTGGTATAACATGCTCAGTAGTGAGTGCTGGATTTCTTCTTTTCCCAGAACACCAGAACACCAACCCTATCTCCACCATCCATCAGTTGAACAGACAGACAGAGCTATCTCTCCGGCATCTGTATGTACATGCAGTAAATCTTACACAAGTCTACAACACTGCAATTATATTCTCTCAACTGTAGGCCTAATATATAAAAATCTGTCATCTATCACTGTCATTGCACTTGGTGCTGGAATGCCAATTTGCCTGAAGCGAATTCCAGAGTTCTTTAGAGATGACGTCAAACATCATCTGTCTCTGATTTATGTTCTTCATCTATTCATCCTTTACATTTTGCTACAAGACAGTACATGAAACACATTCGCGATGACAAAGACAAGTGGCAACCTTCCGGTCAAAGTTATAAAGGCTACAGATACAGACTTTAGGCACAGGAAGTTGGACAATCCCATAGGCAGCGGTTACATCGCGATTTTAATTCCGAATTAATAATTCCGAATTAAATAGTTTGGTCGAGTTTCCTTTGATCTTTCATTTAATTCCGAATTAAGAAGTGTTTACATGACGTTTTCAAAGCGGAATTAAGCTTTATTCAGAATTAAAATGAGTTAATTCCGAATTAAATGTCTCATGTAAACGTAGTGATAGACTAATGTTAACCAGACAATTTTCACACTTCAAAATCATTTTCGATCTTCACTTAAATTTTTCGTCTGTAACTTGTGTTGATATCCACAGGACAGGAGTGACAGGTGTTTTAGAAGCTGTTTACACATATATGGATATTTTGAAAATGTATTAGTACACGTAAACAGAGTGTTAGATAAGAAAGCACATTTCAAAAGGTATTAAAAAATATCCCATTTAGGTGGCTAGACACCCTGTCACAATGGAGTTTTAATCTTTACAGTATCCATTCGTCGTGTTGATATGTAAACATATATAAAAAATATCCACATTTACAAATATCCGCATACATGTAACCAGCACCTTAAACGCTGTCCATCGTACACATAGCCAAGTGAAAGTTTTATAAACTACTAGGAGCGTGGTTGGCAGGGCTATCATGATTGACAACCTTTTCCTCCAGAAATCAGGACACCTGGGAGGCAAGATCTTCAGTGTACAATAATATCACCCATATTTGGAACTGGTCGTGAGCAGGCTGATTGAAGATGTACTAAAATGACAGTCCCCTGCACTTCAAAATTGACTTCATTTGGCTCTGATCAAGTCGAAGGGTGACATCACAGCTACTTTGTCAATTTACTATAGCTCTACAGTCTATGGTTACAGCACATACACCGTAGAGGAGAGAATACAGTATGCTGATGACCCATATGTCTTAAAATCTTTACAGTAGGCCTGGTTTAATAAAATCTAAAGCCTTAGAACACCATGTATTCTATTTCCACTCTTGTACTGATCTCTATTTTGGCTATTATCTAAAGGGCAGATTATAGTTCAGCAACGGCGCCTGTTGCTTACGGTCCCTAACCACTGTTGATGTTATAGATCTGCGCACGAGGTGTCATGTCGTTAGCTACATTTGGCTACATAGCTACAAGGCTACAGTACAGTAGTCAGACTGCAGGCATTGTGCTGCGAGTGCTAAACTGATGTAGTGTTTGTTTGCTACTTACTAATTCAGTCATTGTAGCTTCATTTATTTACACAGACTAGAAAGAAAGTGTTCGTATTCCACAGAATATTGACAGTTTGGCTCTCGTAAACTACCGGAGAACCAAAGAAGGTGGATCTAACAAGAAGCGTCATTTTGTTTCTTTTCCGGTATCCACTTTATGTCGGGTGAACGCCCCTTTAGGAGACCTTCGGTTAGGAGACCTTCGGAGTCCTGAGGTTGAGAATAAATGAAGTCCCCTTAGCGCTGTAGATGGCGGTAGCGCACGTCTTGTGCAAACACCTCAAAAAGAGAAGAAGAAGGAGGGGACAACGCCCCCTTAGGAGACCCAACTTGAGCACACGCTTTTGCATTGAGTGGGCGTGTTTTGCGTTATCTTTCTCTTATCCAGTATTTTTGGGAGAACTGTGCCGCCACGAGAAGAAGGAAGTATCGAGACGACCAATCACAGCGCCTTTTCTCTGCGACCTTCGCAACCGTCTGTCGCGTAGTCAGGATTTTTTTGAGGCGCGCGACGACGGTTGCAGAGCCTCTGCGCGGGGGGTGTGGTCGCGCACAGACGGTTGCACAGGCTCTGCAACCGTCAGCGCCAATAAGTATAAATTGGCCTTAAGTTGTACTAAAGAAAGTTGCCATCAGCGAATGAATGTTGTGTTTGTATTTGTTTGTGCTTACATGTATGTTTGTGTTGCTTATGTAGAGTACATGTATATTGGCTTATTTCTTGGCGCGTGCTTTTGTTCCGCAAAACCCACTCTGTACATGAACAAACGATGAGGCAGAGGCTGAGAGACTGCTTATCCAAGCCTTTAGGGTTCTCTGACAAACTCCACACAATGTTAGCTGCAGTTCACACACTTGGGGCTACATGACAAGACAGATTTTTGTTAGGGAAAGGAGAGCCAGAAGATCATGAATAAGTGGTAGATGTTTACATATACATGTGATTCTGCTCTAGAGTCCGCTGAGGCCTGGGGCAAAACCTCACAACTCAGCTGTTGTTTACAAAATTGTGCTGCCACTGCACTTCAACGGATATGAACCCTCTAACACCCACTGTTGCCTATTTATTTACAAAATTCAGAAGACTGTTGGATTACTTGGTGGTAGGTGTAAATTCCAGGCATGTGGCAGAGTAAATGTAGATGCACATCCCCCCTATGTAACAGAGGCCAGGTGCCGGACAAAGAAGTATCTGTCAGGCCAGTGATGAAGACCTGGATGGGTCAAACTATAAAGCTATAAATACACCTCTCATTCGGAGTTGCCATGTGGACTAGTACTCCCTATTTGATAACTTCTAGGCATCCCATCAAGAGTAAATTTATATAACAAGGAATTAACTTGGCCTCACTGTGATAAATTATTATTTTTTAAAAGTTAGTTTTAGGAGCGCTTCCTGGACTCAAAAAGTCATTTATTGAGGAGCTCTTTGCATGGGAAAACTTAGAACAAAAGAATTCCAAGGTATTATTTTGGGGAATGAGAGTCCCTTGGAATTTTTCTTTTTACTTGTGATAAACCAATATTGATACGCCAGACATTAGAATGGTAATGCTAGGCCCGCATAATGCAATGCGTTCTACAATGACGTTTTATTTTTCTTCAACCCTAGTTGCATTCGTGGTGGGATTATGGTTAGTCTGAAGACCCACAGCAATCCTTAACAGATATGCTGAGTTGTGTGTCTTCTACTGTAAGTGTGTGTACTGGGTGTTCTGGATGTGTACGTAGTGTATGTGTGGGCACATGTGCAACCTTGCTGGCCAGATGCAGCGGGCTGTCAAAATAAAGCACAACATATATTTGAAGTGGTCAACATCATATCACCTCAAGTGTTGTAAAGTTTGAAAATGTGTAAATGAAGAGCTGCGAGGGCCGAATGACTAGCGGGAGCAAGGAAAGTATCACCTAATTACCTTCCTCACATTAGCCTAATGAGGAAAGAGGGCAGATGGCCAATGTCTCACCTTCATATTGCTTTAATGTGTTTGATTACAACATGCTTTTTACGTGTGCGTGAGTGTGAGTGTGTGAGTGTGTGTGTGTGCATATGTGGTACATGTGTAGTACGAATCCATGTATGCTACTGTATGCCTGTAGATGTTTAAAGGCATGTCTGTTGGTGTACGTGTGTGCTCTGTATGTGTGTGCTCTGTACATTCTGTGAGCATCTGCGTAGACGATGTACAACTCTGTGTCCGTGCACCACAAAGCACGCGGGCCAAAGTGTCACTTGGGTAACCCGAGTCTCCGCAGGGGCTAACAGGAAGCTTAAAGGCGGCCACACAATCACGGCCCCTTTATTCGATTTGACGTCCAGGACAGCGGAGGGTAAACAACACGTGAGCCCCCCCGCCTGTTTAGGCCATCCCCCTTTAAAAGGCCACCGCTAATCACCGCTCTGCTGTCACCTTCCATGGCCCTAATGGACAGATCTGAGTCTGTGTGTGTGTATGTGTGTGTGTGTGTGTTCATACGTACGTGTGTGTGTGTGTGTGTGTGTGTGTGTGTGTGTGTGTGTGTGTGTGTGTGTGTGTGTGTGTGTGTGTGTGTATGTGTGTGTGTGTGTGTTCATACGTACGTGTGTGTGTGTGTGTGTGTACATGTGTGTACGTTTGTGTGCCTAGGTGAGTGTGGATACGTACATGTGCGTGTGTGCTTACATCTGCGTGTGTGTGTGTGTGTGTAAGTGTGAGCGTGTGTATTTCGAGTGGGTGGTGATCATAGTAATCGCCACTGATGCAATTAGCGCTGTATATGAGGAACTCCTCACACCCGAGCCAAGCATTACTTCCAATTACTTCCACATTTAGCTCTACAGCCCTTTGGCAGTCAATCACACAACACACCACAACACACCAAAACACAACACAACACAACACACAACACCGCATTTACTGTGACAAAACAAAATGACCGCCTCGCTAATCTTAGCTCTTCATCACGCCAAACCAGAAGCAGCCAGCGGCTACTTATCCTGCTGTTATCCTGCAGCAGTTTGTCAGTGACTAATCCACACTCTGGTGTGCGTTGGTTAAGGCTTACACTAAGTAAACATTAAAAGTAAGTACGGGGAGGATGAAGAGTGGTGCCCACTTGATTACAGTAAATACGTTTTCTCCGCTAAATACGTCAACAAAACGTCTTCTTCATATTCCAATCCAAGAGGGCCTCTCTTGACGTTCAGCACACTTCTCTTTTTGTTGTTTATTGTTTTGGTGACAATGGATGTTTCCCCTGGCCTAATTATATGAATGGGAATAATTGAAATAAAAGGCGACGAGTGCCTGGACTCGGTGTGACCAGATTGCAGCGGTTGCGCCGTGGTGGGTGCTTTCAAGAGAGGAGCACCATGGTTACGCCACAGCTTTTGTGTTTGCAGCCAACAACATGCTTTTTGTTTGATTGTTTCGAGGGGTAGAACAAGAGGGCTTTGAGTGCCACTGGCCAGGGCAAACCTCTTGTGGCTGACGCACGTACGGTGCAGCAGCATGACATGCCATGGCTGAAGCTTCCCCTGTGCCGGACATGGAGGTGTAAGTACCACGGCATGCTCGTGGACAAAAACAAAGAGAGGTGGAGTGGGGTCCAGGGAGGGTGGTTGGGAGATTGTGGGCAGAGGAGTGGTGGTTACGAGAAATGAGGACACAGCAGTATATACTGTGTATAAAAATATACACATCATTAAATTAACAATGCTGAAATGAAGTGTAAACACTGCATAACCCTTGCATAATCAATATTCATGTGTGCTTTTTCTCCCTTTGTCCACTCAGTGTGGGATGGAGAGGGAGAATGCATTGGCAGACTTGACAGGCACTCTTGGCAAGGCGTGTGTGATGATTTAAATGGCATTTAATGTACAGTATGTGTGTGCAGCCACCTCTTATAACCCCAATGTGTGAAGCTGCGTCAGTGTGGAGAATGATGTGTTAACCCGTTGGACGTCTGGTGCTGCGATGAGCATGCACACATGAGCACGGAATGTGAAGAATGAGAGATGATGGAGCTGCGGATGGACTCATGGAGCCTCCCATTAGAAATGCTTCTCAAGCAGGGGAACATGGATTCTAGAACATGATGCTTCTTATGCAGGGAACGAGGATTCTAGAACATGCTCCTCAAGCAGGGGAACATGGATTCTAGAACATGCTCCTTATGCAGGGAACAAGGATTCTAGTACATGCAAGTCAAGCAGGGGACCAAGAATTCTAGAACATGCTTCTTATGCAGGGAACAAGGATTCCAGAACATGCTTCTTAAGCAGGGAACAAGGATTCTAGAACATGGTTCTTATGCAGGGAACAGGGATTCTAGATCATGCTTCTTATGCAGGGAACAAGGATTCTAGATCATGTTTCTCATGTAGGGGAACAAGGCTTCTACAAGCTGGAACTTGAGTCTTCTGCGAGGCTTCAGGCTACACCCTCCTAGTGACGTAACAACTTCGGCGGCGTTGTGAATCGAGATTTGAAAGTCGATGATAATCAGGCTAAATATGGGGTCAGCGACCCACAGGATAAGAGACGCATATGGCTCTTTCATCCAATTACTGTGCCAACTGTTACTTCAGGGGATATATTCCGTCAGGCATATGGCAGAAAACTGTTTATATTCCAATGAGAGTGAAAGGTTAATTTCATAATCTTTAGACATTCTTTTTTTGGTTATTGCTGGAACTGAAATTATTTTGAATATCTGTCTACATAGTTGGATTCAGACATCTTTCATAACAGAATCCCATGACTATTCCTCTAACAGCAACAGCAGACCGAAGTTTGTCTGTTAATCTACATGTAAGAAGAAAACCCTTGACCTTTAGCAACAAAATGGACTATAAATAACGCCTGCTGGCCGCAATCACTGTCTCAAACTGGCTGCAAAGGCAAGATGTCAATGGGATCAAGGACCACGCAGCTGCCCAAGGATTCCAGCGGTTTGAGGCAATTTTCACACTTCATGTCGCCAATCTCAGGCCGGCATGAGTGATGGCTGCCGATTCCCACTGGTGCGCTTTCAGACACATCATGGGAGCTGTCTCTCAACCTCTGCCTTGGTCACTTAGCCTTAGTTGGCACAGACTGACGCCAATGGTTACTGTGGCCGCCACAGTGGCAGACAGTCATGGTGCTGTGTTGTGCATTGTGGAAAGTTTTGCAAATCCCAAGGGGGATGGGGGGGACATGTTCCCATCAATTTCTGAAAAACTTGAGCCCCCCAAAAATACCCACACATATTGGAATTTGAGTAAATGTACTGTATTTTCAAACTTCACAAATTCACCAAAAAGTCCAAATTGTGTGACCCCAATCCTGACACTGAGTCTGCCCCGATGTTTGTAGACCTGACTGGTGAAGCTGGCAAGACAGATTGGTTGCACGTCTACAGGGCTGCAACTCCTGCTCAAACATGCCTGCAGCCAGGACTGGGATGGGACCACAAACGGGCATTTTTTTTGGCATAGACTAGCCCCTCACCCCCACCCCCACACTACAATTATGATGGGCTCAGTCCACTGTACCTACTGGATGCACCAGTGGGCTGCCCCATCATAATTAAGGGCCTGTCTGTGAGGGGAAATTTGAAACATAGGCTACAAACAAGAAAAAAAAGCATCGGCCCCTGATGATTGTCGGCCCACCGGGAAAATGCCTTGCATGTCAGATGACCAGTCCAGGCCTGCCTGCAGCTGGTTTACTGCTGTTGCCGCCTGTGCTGTGCTGTGCTGTGGTGTGCTGTGTGTGGTAGGCTATGGTGACTGTGGCCACCACGGTAAGAGACAGACATCATGGTGGTGCTGTGTGTTGCAGAGCTGACTGGCGTAGCTGGACAGACAGCGAGGCAGAGGAGTGAGATGAAGTTGAGACTGAGGGGGTGGCTGTCCATATACACATACAAGATCCTTCCCCGGCAGATTTGATAATGCCTCTTAGACAAGTAGAACTACACAGTCTTCCTGCGCTAGTAGGCTAGGTCTTGACGCTATGAAATTAGGCCATGTTATGATGATAAATTGTGTATTTGTGTATTTATGTAAGCTACTGCATACCTGAATTTCCCCCTGGGGATCAATAAAGTTACTCTACTCTACTCTACTCTACTCTACTCTACTACTCTACTAAATACATGTTGTCAGTCCTCCTGCAAGAACTGCGCTGCGCTGTGCTGTGCTGTGCTGTGTGGGGTTGGCTATATAGTGGGAGGAATGCCACAGGACATGACAGACATTTTCTTATCACCACCACTGTCAACTGTCAACCGGAGCGGACGAAGATTTATGATCTGGAGTGATGTAGTCTAGAGATGTAGTCTGTGACACACAGCTGAGACAGTTTAATATCTCTCATGCATTCTCTCTCTCTCTCTCTCTCTCTCTCTCTCTCTCTCTCTCTCTCTCTCTCTCTCTCTCTCTCTCTCTCTCTCTCTCTCTCTCTCTCTCTCTCTCTCTCTCTCCTACACACACACACACACACACACACACACACACACACACACACACACACACACACACACACACACACACACACAAAGCATTCATTCACATGCAACACAGTATGCAAATTCCCTGTATAATTCCCTATATAACAACATATCCACACTAAGTGCAATACACATAACACACAAACAGTAGCCAATAAGTACTACACACACACACATGCACAAAATGACAGAGGTGCGCGCACGCACGAGAGAGAGAGAGAGAGAGAGAGAGAGAGAGAGAGAGAGAGAGAGAGAGAGAGAGAGAGAGAGAGAAGAGAGAGAGGGGGGGGCACACACACAGCATCCAACAGCCTCTCCAGAATTTTAACTGTTCGGCCAAAATGGGATGCATTGTGGTAACTGTGTGTGTCAGCCCACATTTCAAATCCGCATCAGCTCAATTGAGGAGCCAGCTGTGGTGACCACAGTTATGCGACCCGAACACGTCTGGCTCCTCAGAGTGGAGGACTGGGTCAGCATGAGGTGCTCACACTCCTCAACGTAATCACCCCACTGTAAATAAATACAGTAGATAGGAGATAAATAAGGCAAGCCGCTCAATGACCTTCTCCTCCTGAAATCAGTCCTAAGGCCATGCTCTCTCTCTCTCTCTCTCTCTCTCTCTCTCTCTCTCTCTCTCTCTCTCTCTCTCTCTCTCTCTCTCTCTCTCTCTCTCTCTCTCTCTCTCTCTCTCTATCTCTGGCTCTCCTCCAGGGCTACTGTGAGATACGATCGGTGCAGATGGTGGAATTGTAAATCCTCATTCTCTTGAGCAACACCATATATCTTCTCCAAAAGACAACTGTGTTTTGCTGCTTCTGAGTGGGAAAGATCATGTGTCTTCTTGTAACCACAAGTCATGTTAAGCAGGTGTTCTCTCAAACTAGGCTACCTTTTAGCAAAGTTTAGAAAAACTCTTACAAATGTACAGCAATTACAACTTCTGGTATGACATTACATGGTTTCAACTTTACAATATCATACTTCTAGTGTTGTAATTACATCTGTAAGAGTTCTTCTACTTCTGCTTTATACAACTCTGCCTTATGGTGTTAGAGAGCAGAGATAAGAGTAGGATTACTTACTAAGACAGAATCATGCAATAACATTCAGATTAGATGGCCCTGCCGTGGACTAACGGTAAGGCACTGGGTTACTGTGTTGGCGACCCGGGTTCGATTCCGGCCCGGTTTATTTGCCAGTCCTTCCCCACAGTCCTTCGCCACAAAATTCCACTAATCTCACTGGAGACAGTAAAAAGAAAGAGGGGCGATATAGAGCTCACAGCTGCATTGTAGAGATGGACAAGGATAAGAGGAGGGGATGGTACGAAATTGCCCTTTCAGATGATTGCTTTTGAGATAATCGTTTTGATAATCAGATGAAGAGGCTGTAGTAATATTCTTTTACGATAAGCCATCAAAGCAGAGCTTTACGACTGTGCCTGCTAACACACAGGATGTTCTTTTGAC
The DNA here is from genome assembly GCF_034702125.1 of Engraulis encrasicolus. Taxonomy (NCBI): domain Eukaryota; kingdom Metazoa; phylum Chordata; class Actinopteri; order Clupeiformes; family Engraulidae; genus Engraulis; species Engraulis encrasicolus. Next base: position 6,960,255 of record NC_085858.1, read on the forward strand.
ATCAGTGTCAAAAAGAAGAAGGGACATGAACACACAAGATAAATGGTGAAGATCAAAACAAAACCATTCGTGTTGCAGCTGGTGGATTTGCACTTTGCCCTGTTGGAAACACATTGATTGCTGGCAAATATTTCAGGCAGTGTTCATGTTTGCCATGGCATTAAAGTCCAGGTCCCAAACTGCTCCCTCCTTCTTCATCTCCCTACCCCTCAATCCCTCTCTTCATGCCCACCTGTCAGGCTGACACCCCACCCCCTGTCATTAAACTGTCTCCTGAGAGGTGAAATATTTTGATATGAAGAAAAAGCAGTTGCATAGCAATTGCCATATTGTGATAATTTTGATGTATTGTTCAGATCTAATGCAGCTCAAATTGTGCAGTCCCTTTCAAATCATTAGCAGTGCTAAAGAAACTGCTGGGAGGATTATTATATATTTCACGTCCTATCAGACTGTCTCACCCGGTTCTTGGCCAGTGAAGCAGACGCCGACAAAACACCAAGGTGGAAACTTAATGAGGTTTCTTGGTCACATTAGTGCAGATGGCATCATCAGCATTCTTATGCTGGCACTTCTTATTAAGACGTTGGCACAGCTCTCTGTGTGGCACCACAGGGCAACGTTGTGGCTCGCTCCCAACAAGCTCTCATTACCATGGACATCCTCCCACACAGGTAGACATTTTAGCATTTTTATCAAAACAAACAAAATTAGATAAACACATCACGCTAGGCCTCATTTGCTGATGCTGCTGGCTTCCGGCCCACTGCTTTGAGGCAGGAGCCAGCAGAGAGGTTTTGCAAGGACGGAGGGTGGCAGCGCAGCCAGACAGGTGGGCATGAAGAGGAGGATGGAGGTGGGGGTAGGAAGAAGGAGGGAGCAGGTAATCTCAGATTGGCAGCTGGACTTTCATGCCCTGGCAAACACGAAACAGATTGGATTGTGCGAACAGACGACTGTGGACCTCTACTGATGCAAGTCTGTGCCCATTTGATGATGTTCTCTGCCACCCCAGGTCACGGGCAGCAGCACGCTTCTGTCTAGTCTGGGGATGGGCGGTGCGTGAGAGATGAATGGGAGAAGAGAGGCAGTTTGCTGGTGTGGGAAACTTTTAAGACCACCATTGTATGTTTATTATCTTCCATTTTCCATCCAATTATGCTGTTCCCCAATCTTAGAGACTGATGGCAAGCCACGGAAAATAGCAAAAATAACAGTTCGCACTTTTTTACAGGTAATGTCCCTATCCCATGTCTGATGCTGCTATTAGGCTGGGTAATGGCGCAGTCAGGCTGATTTTAGCCTCGGCATCAGGGGTAATTATCTTTGTCAGATAACTTCCAAGTTTTTTTTGGCAGAGAGCAATTGGGGGAAAAGAGATGTGTTTGTCTGCATTTCCACCTGCAGTAATTTTGCTCTGGTGACTAGGCGCTCAACAATACCTGCTGATACAAACGCCATTAACTCTTTCATTCTTATTACTCTCACTTCACACACCCAAAGAACACATAAAAAGAGCTTACAATGATCCTACTTTGGGTGTTTTGAGCGTATACTTGAATAAATGCAGGATAAGTAAACTTATATCCTGAATGGACCAACCAGTACACAGGTAATGGAAAGGCATGGTCACACAAGGGAGGGATTTTATTGTTGGCACAGCTCCTAAGAGATTTTGCGAGGCTGTGTTTTATGTTATGTGCATAGGAACAACAGGGACATGGGCACATAATAAGCCCACTGAATACGTCAAGCTCACACAACAAATACGTACAGCACGATCAGATCAAAGTTTAATTACATGATGCTACAGTACACATGAAGCTTTGTGCTTCACTTCTTTTTCTAAGAAAAAACAAATGTGTGGAGACTAAATCACAAACACTCTTACTCAAGCCAAACAATAGGCAAGTGACGCTGATGGAATATCATTACCTTGTTAGTTCTACATTATAGAGAAAAAATATATAAATGATTATGCAACCGTATTCGGCACACAGGTCGGGGTGACATTGAGATACATTATTGCAATCAGCACAGTTATCATTATGATACCGTTGCTATGGCAGAAAAGACATGCTCATTGTCTCATGTCATTTTGTAGTCTCCATGAGGTTGCCCTACGTGCTGAGCCAATATTTAACCCAACCACCTGACTAAGCTCATTAAACCTCAAAACATTCGTGTGGGAAAACTGTGTGGGAAACAGAAATCACCACCCCTGTATTTTGAGTGACAGCGAAATGAAGTAGAGGGTGAGTGAAAGTGAGAGAGGTAGTGTGACTTAAGCTTAATTGTGATTGGTGTGTGTAGGGTACAATTTATAGGCCTTGCCTATTCTGTTGTTATGCTGCTGAAACTTGTAAAGCCATCAAGTATATCTGTAAACAGAATGATACCTTTTTTGCTAATTAAAACCATGAGTACACTTATCTTCAAAAAGGCTGAAGTGGTTTCAAGAATAGAATACATCTCTTGTGTGATTCCAGATTCTCTGTGGGTGGAGCCGACATGTTCTAAACTAGTGTTTCTCAACGGGGGCTCTACAGTCCCAGTGGATGTTACGGAGCCCTGGGGGGGGGGGGGGGGGGTTAAGAGGGAGAAGGAGGGCGCTCAGTTGCAGATGGGTTTCGTTAGTCTATTTTATTTTCTAATACTTAGGGAGGCGTTGGCAGGCTTATGATGAGGTCAAGGGGGCATTTGTGAGAACTATACAGGCACAGGTCTCCAGTGAGGGTGGGGGGGTGTTATTGAGTTCCCGAAGCTGTGGGGGTATGGTGGTGGCGTTAAAACCTCCTTCCTGCCATACATGAGGTAGGAGGACACGAGAGCAGCCAACACTCATCTCCAGGTGTGAAGCGTGGTCGCAGCTGAGCTACTGTAAGTGCCGGCGTGTGTGCAACCACAAACCTATTTTTTGCTCTGGGTGTCCCCAGAGTCAACTGCATGTGTGCTCTTGCCTTGCATGCATGTTTAGAGGAGAAGTTATATATTCTTAATGATGTACATAAAGCTTATTGTTCTTATTGAGTATGCATGAGTATGTGAGTGTGGGTGGACTTGGAGGCACGTGTGTGTGTGTGTGTGTGTGTGTGTGTGTGTGTGTGTGTGTGTGTGTGTGTGTGTGTGTGTGTGTGTGTGTGTGTGTGTGTGTGTGTGTGTGTGTGTGTGTGTGAGTGAGTGAGTGAGTGAGTGAGTGAGTGAGTGAGTGAGTGAGAGAGAGAGAGAGAGAGAGAGAGAGAGAGAGTGAGAGAGTGAGAGAGAGTACCGGTAAGTGGATGAGCTCATCCTCTTATCCATTTTGATGCGGTGCAATTACAGGTTTTTTTTCACCTTGCCAAATCCTCATGTTCCATTCAGAGCTGGCTCTCCAGCTACCCATGAGAGGGGCACTGTTGGTTGGTTGACAGTGACAGTTGAAGCCTCCTTGACAACCCTCCTCCCCATATCCTCACACACGCACGCACGCACGCACGCACGCACGCGCGCGCACACACACACACACACACACACACACACACACACACACACACACACACACACACACACACACACACACACACACACACACACACACACACACACACACACACACCCACATACACACACACACACACACGCATGCACTTTGTTTTTTAATGCTGTGTTTTAAATGGTCTTCTCACCAAGCGAGGAGAAATTAAATGCACTTGCAAACAAATACATGTTGACATGCACGAATCACTCAACATCTCCCTCTTGACTAGCAGTTTGTGAATGTGCACATCACAATTTTACGCTTCAATGAACCCATTAGAGTTTATAAATGATGTTTCTAAAATTTTAATTACACATGTCCTACCAAATACAAGTGTTGCTACTTGTTCAGGGCAAATGGAAAATGAAGCATCTAAATTTCCCCTATTGATTCATATAACAGTATCACCAGCCTACCAACTCACAAGCGCAGCCCCCAAAACCTAGCTGTGGCATTCTGGCTCCCACTGTCCCTCTGATCCAGTTGGAATGCCTGAGGCAGTCTCAGGGGACTCATTACATGATGACATTACATTACATTTAGGGTGGCCATCGGTCCGTTTTTACGACCTGTTCACGACGTCCGTGTGTCCCTCTCTTTGTCTTTCCTTTCCTCCTAGCCTTTTGCTTATGGCCTCGAGATGCGAGGCAACGTCATTGACGAAAACTAGACCTTGACAGTCGGTCACGTTTCCGATATCTGCGGCCGCCATGTTACTCCAGATATAACCCCATACTTAGCCCAGCGAATTAACTGTATTGCTGTCGCCTTATGTCGGGGAAATCTCCGTGCAATAGCCCTATATGAAGTTCATTAACTGACTGTATGAAAGTTAAATAAGGTAACTATATTATTGTCTACTGTCTGTTTCCTATTTTTTCCTGCACTGGTGGCAGCGCATAGTGCAACTAAGTTTGTCCGCTAAATGCCTTTACAACGATACGAGGGTTCTCACAACTTTACAAACAGGGCAAAGAAACGTCTTTCTGCACGGGCGCTGTCTGTATTTTGAGCTCCATCCAGCGTCTGCGTGGAAAAAAAGGTTGACAGAAGCGGTTTGCCTCCCTTAAAACACCGCTGATAAACACACTTCTGACCTCAAAGTTAATCAAATTAATTGTTGGCTATTAGGCCTACGAATGCATGACTACCCAAAATACATTAAAAAAAAAAAAATACGAAGCCTACACAGAGTCACAGACAACAACGGAAGGATTTGTCTATCGTAACCTGCCGTCTCTGATACAATATTAAGTTAGTGGTACTGATGACTCCTTTATCGGAGTGAGATAATGAAATGCGAAAATCCTTCCCCCCAAAAATATTGTTTTACAAGTAAAACTGCTGTTGGCAGCTGAATTTAGTCTGAGGTAAGATGGCAGCGCTGTTCCCTGATTTCTGCCTACAGTTTAGAATGCCAACTTCACTGTTTTCTCCACGGAGGCGGGGATTCGGCAAGTCGAAGCAATGGGTGCGCGCAAGGACGCTAGGTTAGAAAGTTAAGGGGCGGGGTTGTCCGGCCGAAGTCCGGACAGCTGGTCACCCTAATTACATTGCATTTGGCACAGACGCTTTTTAACCAAAGTGGCTTACATACATCTTAGCCAACATCACTAGCACAAAGTGACAGGGAATATACAGACAAGTGCAGATGCTAAGTATGGTTAGTTTTCTTTTCATTAAGTACATTAATACAGGTTTCAGTCGAGTGAACACACACACACCATGCCATAGAGTCTGGCCCAGGACCGGCGCAACTCAAGCATTAGTGTAGTAGACAGTCACGAAAGAGAAGAGTCTTTACTTGATCATCGACTGCTCCCAGCCACTTCTACAACCTACTCTCAGCCACTCTGACCCTGTGCTGTCAGCACAGTACAAGGCACACATGCAAGCATACAGTACACTCCCAGCCTCCCTCCTAGGAACCTCTCTACGAAGCCAGATGTTCACAGAACACTCTCACACACGCTCACACGAGTTAACAAAGTCTCTTAATGACTCCCATCCTCCCTGCTAGGAACCTTTCTCCTTCAATCTTGTTCAAAGAGATTGTTCTAACACGAACACACACGATATACATCAATGGGATTCATGGTACTTCGACGGGATCCGGATCTTAGTGGCTCATTCCTTTCAAAGAGCCCTTCAAGAGACTGGCTCATTTGGCTCTTTTTCAAACATGTATTCCGAGTTGAATAGCATGTAAGGATCTCAACCGTGTTCAAAAGAATCAGGTTGGTTGCAAACATCACAATACTAACACACACACACACACACACACACACACACACACACACACACACACACACACACACACACACACACACACACACACACACACACACACACACACACACACACACACACGCACACACACACACGCACACACACAGAAACTCACAAGATACCAAGGCTCTTAATGAAGCCAAATAAATATCTGATCTGGGCGGCCACCCTCAGAGCGGCAGGGCACAGTGCCCAACTATAAAATGCCTCGCTCTGGCTGGGATTGGGGCCCACGGAGGCACAGCGTGGGAAACAGATACTCCTTGCTTATTTTCCCCCTGGGACAGTTAAAAAAATAGTCCTATGAAGGTGGGGAAGTATCAACAAGGGCCCTTATGGATGGTGTCAGGGTCATTGCCAGACCCAGACCTCCCGGCTCCCACCATCCTCTTGGTGGGATGCAGGGCTTGACGTTTGTGTTTTTGCTCACCGGTCACTGTGGCTAGTCTTTTTCCTGAGTCCCATTCAGCCTAACCACTGCTTTGTTGTCAGTTTTGTTCTATAGAATATTCTTGCCTTTAAAAACAAATAATTGATGCAACTACGATGATTTGTCACACCAAAGAATAAGCTATCTTTCAAAGTGGCTAGTGAGATTGAAATTGTTACTTGCCACAGCTAAATGTTACCAGCAATTGGCTGGTTGGCAGGTGCCAATGTCAAGCCCTGGTGGGATGGTGTGATGGCGTGTGATGGTGTGATGGCGTGTGATGGTGGCATAGCCCTGGCCCTGTTGGCATAGAGGGTTAATGCAGTGTGCCCGTCCGCCTCCGTGACAGATGTCACCACTCTTCGCAGTGACATTTACTGTACAGAAAACCTGAACATAAGCAAAAACACGCTAGTAGTGCTATTCCCTTATGGGCCACCCCCCACCCCCTTTCCCTCAGCTCCATGGGGCATAACCCTGCATAACACACAGTGCAGTGTGGAGTGATGTCCTGTCACAGACCACCAACAGCATGTTTCAGGCATATCACAGAAACCATTACACAACATGACCTTTGTATTTTGGCCAACAGATTCCATGTTCATTTCAACAACATCTCAAACACACCAACACACAGAGCCAGGGAGTCAGGGATTGTTAACTCAGAGACGAAGAGTTTGATCCCCCTCCCTTAAGCACCTGCTGTAGCTCTTTTGAGTGCACTGTGACAAAGATTTAATGTTAATTTTGTGAGCTGCGCCTGTCACCAATGAGTATGGCCCAGTGTAGTGTCTCAGGTGGCTATGTGATCCTGAGCACTTGTGATCCTGAGCAGGTAAATAGAGGCACACTAAGAGTTTAAGAATGAGACCATACAACATCTCCCAGCATGAGCCAGTCGTGAAGAGTTTTAGATGTGCAGTCTTGTCAATGTAATTAGCATTTAGCAGATGGTTTGTAAAGTTCAGATGCACAAGTATATAAGTGTGCTTGTTTACAGTAGGCCTATATACCGGTACTACCGGTATGTATAGAAATTGACAAAGTTAGTTAACTGATTTTTTTTATGTTAGCTGATTTGCTTTGAATAGTTGTACTTGACAAAACAAGTTTTAGCCGTTTAAAGGTATAAATCATTTTTTTTTAGTTCAACAGATTTCTAAAATGGCACTTCCATTATGGGTTTGGCATCTGAACGCTTCATATTTAGACCACATTTCTGACACAATACAACTGAGCGAGCAGGAGGCTTGTTTAAAGTATAGACTACTTAAACTAAATATCCCTGTCACACCAAAACATAAGGGCTTTATGACACAGTCAGCAGCAAGTGACAAGATGCTTAAACTCACCCGTTTAACTGGCATCATAACGTAAGTGGAGCTTTTCCTAAAGCACTTATGGTAATTCCATCTTTAAACACCCTGTAATCCTGCTGTGGAATGCAGTGGGAAAGAGAGAGACAGAGGCAAAGAGAATGTAAGCCAAGCCAGTGAGCCAGAGAGCCAGCGAGACGAGAGAACATGGGTGGCAGAACGCGCAAGAGAGAAAAAGAGAGAGAGAGAGAGAGAGAGAGAGAGAGAGAGAGAGAGAGAGAGAGAGAGAGAGAGAGAGAGAGAGAGAGAAGCCCTTCTGAGCAGCTGGCTAGCTGCCCTCATGGGCAGATGCAGTCATACGTATGGAGGAGAGAAGAAGAAAAAATTACAGCAAGGGGAAAAAAACGAACAAATGTCAGTCGGAGTACCACTATCCCGTTCAACATTGACCTTTTCCTGCCCTCCATGTAAAACATGTTTGGGGTCAACTACAGCCGCCTTACTGTCAATGTGCGATGCAAATAAATGTGACTTGACTGGTGTTGCCATGTCTGAGCCATGCTGTCTAAATAAATGATGCCGCTTGCCTTTACTATGCTACACATGCATGTGGCAGGACCGAGTGTCAAATGCTGGGGAGCACAGAGGCCAGAGGCCACACACACACACAAGCACACACACACACAGGGCTGGGCAGTGTGGCAACATTTAACACTTATTGTATGATAATGATTTTTTTTCTCCTGATTGTAATGCTACACCATCTGGCATACTGTCTCATCTGGCCCACTGAACTGAACTGCAGATACACATGATGGTTTGAGGGGTTCCCAAACTTTACAATCACAAGGCCCCCATATAACTGGTAGATTCCAGCCAAGGCGCCCCATGATGGGCCGTGCCACACTATGTTTTCTGTGCACCCCCTTTCACAACCATACGGTTGTGAGTCAGTGCTCCATGGGGATATACTGTATAAAATAATAACGGTGCAATAAATTATTATAATATAATTCTTAACTAATGGCAATATTGTTTAGATTATGTTGGGTTACTTTGGTTTACATTGCTCATTCAATGTATTCAACTATTTAATTTGTTTCGCTATACTTTCCCTGCCAACCTGCCACAGACCCCCTAGCACCCCTTCCCGAGTCCCCCCAGGGGTCCCCGGCCCCCACTTTGAAAGACACTGGTTTAGCATATACAGAGTGGAGTGCTGCAGACCTCCTTCATATTTTAGTGTGCTGACCTTAGTCTGGCAGCTTTAAGTGTGGATGTGCACAGCTTCCCACTGTTACCCACAATTCGAGACAAGAGTGAGTGTGCCGTGTCTGAGCCATGGTCTCTCAGGGAGAGAAAATAAATAATGTAGGCCGCCTTTAGTCTGCCGCAAACACACGTTTGGCATGTGTCAAATGGTAGGGGAGCTCAGAGAAGACATCAGGGAGGAAGAGAAACAGGCAAACACAAACACTAACACATTGAGCACAAACACACACAAATGCATGCACACAATGGCAGAGAGAGAAAGAATTACAGACAGAGATAGAACTTGATAGCGAGACAGTTGGAAAAGGCAAATGACGGGAGAATGGAACTGATTGAGCAAGCAGAGGAAGAAAGGGAAATGGATATCCAAGAGCGAGTGGAAGTGGAGAGCAAGCCTGAAGGGAAAGATGGAGCACATGCAGAGAAGAAAAGCCTGTTGGACAAATATCATATAATGTAATGTGACGGTGGCATCGCTGCTCTGTGTTTGAGTGTCTGTATTGAAATGGAATGCCAGCCTAATCCCTTTCTACTTCTCACAATCATTTTCTGTCATTTATCACGCTGGTCTTAGCAAACGGCCACATTTGAGGAAAGACAGATGCACAGCTCTGGCCTGCCCACGTCCCCATGTCCTCCTCACATACCACATCCCAACATGGACACACACAACTCTAGTGCAGTCCATTGGCATGGCCCTTAGGATTCGGTTATGATTCGGGAGGTAACAATTAGATTCAAATTGATTTATTTTCCGATTCTACGATGCATTGCAATGCATTACATTTCTACTTTTCATCAGTCATGACTCATGAGGCAGTACAAACAGCCAGATAGCCTACTGAACAACATTGTGTGTGTACCAGTCCAGCGGTTTTCAATGCTTTGAACTTTCTGAAGTAGTTTAATTTACTTAAAGTTCATTTGCTCTGGAAATGCCCACGGAAGTAATAGAAACTTCACAAACTATCCGCCGCATCAATTATGGCATTTGCCGAATCGATTACTGAATTGTCTTGTCTGGCCCCATAGCGATGCATTGCCAAATCGATTACACACCACTACTCAACACTCCACTGCAGAGGGGACAGAGAACTAGGGCCGGGACTAGAGATTGTACAGCACACCACGTAATCACACCAATTGACCACTATGGTCGCCAGGAAGAAATGAAGAAGAAATATTACCCGACTCCATTCTCTCAATTCCAATTCAAATGTGCTTTAATCAAATCCCTGTTTGCATACAACACAACAATGCAGCATTAAGTATTAGAAGAACATTGACTAAGGCCATTGACAAGCCTCGTTTTCACTGTCTCTATCATGGTCATCCTTGTGGAGCAAGGAGAGAGGCTCGTAAATAGAGAAGGGAGGAGGTCATCAGAGTAGCTCCTTCATGCACGCCATATCTCCAGTGGTATGCTGTAATAGTCATTGAAAAGTTACCTACCATGGTACTACAATACTAGTATGACATAACAATAACACAGGGACTCAAGTAATGCACTACAACTTGGTCATTGCCATTCTGGTAACAGCAAATGTATAACGCTGTGTCTTAACGGGCTAGTGAAGGAAAACATGCCACTCCAACAACATGAGTGAGATTCCACTATCCAGAGTGATAGAAATGATTCATCACCAAAGCCACTGAGGTGTTTGTCGTGAGGCTCAAGCACAAAGGGGATAGATGTCTGTTCTGTATTTGTGTGTGTGTGTGTGTGCGTGTGTGTGCGTGTGTGTGTGTGTGTGCGTGTGTGTGTGTGTGTGTGTGTGTGTGTGTGTGTGTGTGTGTGTGTGTGTGTGTGTGTGTGTGTGTGTGTGTGTGTGTGTGTGTGTGTGTGTGTGTGTGTCCACAGATACATTGTGCATGTGTATGCCTGCATGTTTCTGCATGCACAGACATGTGTGTGTACGTGCGTGTGTGTGTGCAGTGCACGCATGTCACAGGTCCTGAGTGAAATACAGGGATGTTGTGAAGTGTCTAGAGACCAGCACAAACAATAAATCTTCTATTTATGTGCTGCACTTAAGGACAGTTACATACGCCTGGTCTCTCCTGCTCCTCCCTTTGCCCTAGTCTCCCCACCTCTCTCTTTCAGTCTTCTGTAACCTACTGTCCTTTCCTGTACATTGCATCACATCATGTCACACTTGCAGATATTTTTTATAAGTGACCTAATGATGAGGAAAGTATGGATTACAGAGTTAACCGTTAAGACATGCCGTTATAAATTTGCTGATACCTGAGGGGCAATGACCATGTCGTAGTGCATTACTTAAGTCCCTGTGTTATGTCATAGTATTGTAGTACTATGGTAGCTACCAGAATGCTAATGACCAAGTCGTAGTGCATTAAGTCCCTGTGTTATGTCATAATATTGAAGTACTATGGTAGCTAACTTTTCAATGACTATTACAGCATACCACTAGCCTAGAAATCTAGACGCCCCTAGCGACCGCAAATTGAATTTGCTCCCGGGGGTTTTTGCTGTACGGGTCTAGCTGCGCTAGGCTAGCATACCACTGGAAGTGTGTTGATAATATATGAACTGATAACATTTTGGAGGCCAATGCTTTCAATATGACTGGCTAGAAGATGGCGAACCTCCAGCATGGCAAGAAGGCATCATGGTAGGGTGTGCAAAAAATCACCATGACAATGCATCACGATACATTTTCCCAATATACTGCATCGATTCATGACAATGTATTGCGATACTTATTTTCCCAATAATTAATTTGCCACTGGTTCATTTTGTTCAGTAGAGAGTAGGTAACATTTTTGTTGTAATGGAAACTCTCCCAGATGCTAAAGTGCTTAAATAAAATACATTGACTTGTGAATGCTACACAGCAACAGACAAATAAGCTGTATTTTACATGTTTACTGAATCGCAATGCATCCCAACAGTACATGAATCGCAATGCATCCTGATAGAATCATATCGTGGCATGTGTATCGTAATGCCGATTGAATCGTGAACCCTTCACCAAAACCCCCTACATCAGGGTCAATGTTATGGAATTGAGCTTGATCCATTCTCATGTATTTCTCTATACCTCTTCATAACTCTCTGTCACCCTCCCTCCCTCTCTCTCTCTCACACACACGTTCTATGTTGCGTGCAGGAGTGCTGAGAAGATACGGTATGAAGAGAAGAGAAGAGAAGAGAAGAGAAGAGAAGAGAAGAGAAGAGAAGAGAAGAGAAGAGAAGAGAAGAGAAGAGAAGAGAAGAGGTGTGCAGCATGTCTCCTGCTCCCATATGGCTTCTTGCCTGACACACATGGCACGCTTCAGTGCCCACAATTCCCTGCTTTGTCTTTCCATGAAGCCTTATGAAATATGAATGGCCTGTGAAGCAGCCAGGGCAGCGGCAGGCACTGCTTGGGGTCCTCCAGTGGCACAGATGAAACAGGCATGGCGGAAATGTACTATAAACCTGTGCAACTTCCACCAGGAAGACTTTAATGTCAAGGGAGTGCACGTCGCCTCCGGCCTTACAGTGTCTTGTCTAACACTCACCTACTACACTACTTATGCTGCTGACGTGTCGAAGTCTCATCTTCCCTCCCCAACACCACCTACTTGGTCCCTGTCTATGCAGCTCGGAGTAATTCCCAGTCCTTGTTATTTGTTCTATGTCAGGATCTGCTGGACCGGTTGATGCCGGACCTGGGGCTGATGCCTGCCCTGGACCCAAGCAAAAGAATACTTATTTACAGCTGAATAAATTGTTCAATTCTGTTTATAGTCCCAGTAAATCTTTCAAATTCTTGAGTCAGAGTCTGTGTGGCTAAACTCACTGTAGGTTGGAAGTGTCAGGGAGGTTACAGTAGTGTGGAAGAATAGGGGAAGGGGATCAGAGGAAAGGAGATGCAGGGGGTGGGGCTGAGGGATGGCGCTGAGTGCTTGCGCGACCCTGCATCTCGTATGCATCCCTCCCACTCACGGAGAGAGGTGAGAAAAGGAAACACAGAGCCGAAGACAGTCGCAGCCCACAGGGTCCTCCAGTGGCACAGAGAAACCGGAATGACGTAACTACTCAGCCCTACCAAAGCAAAGTGCAGTACCTACACACTTTGTCAAAATTTAGACTGAAAATTGGTTTCATTATATCGTGTGACAAAGTCTTATGGCCCAAATGTGTCCTATTTTAGAGAAATCGCTATGTCCAATTTGCAGTAACTACAATATCCAACCTAATACCAAGGCTTTCAAGGCATTTTTCTCAGCTGGGGTAGTTACTGCACTTTGCCTTTGTAGGACAGTACAGTTCGGTTAGTGGCATCAGAGGTTCTGTAGATGGGAGTACAGGGCATCTGGGGAGAGGGTAGGAGAATGTGTGAATCTATGGGGCTGGCATTCTAATGAGCGGAATTCCATGAGCTTGGAGCAATTTAACTACTAGTAATACTAAAGATACACATTGAATTACTTCCAATTTCCATTACCATTATACTGTATATTTCAAATTAGAACATGTTGACCAGAAATTCTGGGAATGTATATAATATCCTTTTCAGGAGTGGGAGGGGGTGAAGGATGGGATTGAGTTCCTGCATGTTACCATATCTCACATCCCTCCTTCCGCTCATGGAGGAATAATGTGAGAAAGAGAAACCCAGAAACAAATGCGAAGCCACAGTAAGCCGTCCTTTGCTGAATACAGTACATGCTAAGGGGTGTAAATCACAGCCTCCATGACGATACGGTTCAATATCGATTTCTTAAGGCAGTGATTTGATTATTTTCGAGATACAATTTTTCCGATTCAATTTTCCCAATTACTTTTCCACTTCTATTATTTTATTTTATTATTTTATTGTGTTATTGTTCTAGGGCATTGGGCAGGGGCCAGCAATTCGATTATTTTCGATACTTAAGAAATACTGCCCCACGATACCATACGATTCCATTCGATCGTCGGCCGTAGGATCAATGCATCGATATATATCGATTATTATTTGCACCCTTAATACGTCGACATTACGACAGAACTACCTCCCTAACCACAGGGCGATGGCGGCCTGCCTTTCATGGGCGCCCAGCAAGCCATTTCCAGCTGTGTCTACTCTGTAGTCATGCTGTATACAAGTACTGTGCCACATCACAGCTGTGGATGGAGGGGTCTCACACATGCACACGGCTACAGAGGAGAGCTGCTTCATCCATCAGTGCTGAGAGTCTCTTTACTGGATTAAGGCTACTTGCCTCTCTTACAGTCTCTACAGCCACCCACTCTCTCTTTTATCTGGCCTCTGTGACCGCTGCCACCACCCCCTTATCACCGCATTCCACACTTGGATTACATGGGCCTTACACTTCTCTACTTCTCCCAGCCAGCCAGGCCCCCTCCTACTCCTACTCCTACTCCTTATCGTTCTCTCACTCCCCAACTCCACTCTTCCCCTCCTCCTCCCTCCTTGCATCCTTCCTTACCCTTTCCATTTCCAGCTGCTGCCAGACTATTAGTCTTTTCTAGTCCACTCATCCACGATTCATTCATGCTGAGCAGGCATACATGCATGCACACACACACACACACACACACACACACACGCAAACGCAAACGCACACGCACACACACACACAAAAGCACAGCACAGGTTCATACAAATACACACACCAGCTCACATGCATGCACACATTCTCCTCCACAACCCCGTAGGCTGCTTGCACATCATCAAGCGCTGCTGAGAGCGTCTTGATTTCCCACCAGTATAAGCAGCCATATAAGCAGCTGATAAAAGTGTCCTCACAGAGATGATAATGTTTAGGCAGAAGGCTGATGGAACCACACAGCCCTGGTCTCCAGGTACGGATTATGACTTCACGGGCCCCTGGGCCAGACAACAAGAAAGGCCCCCTTCCATGAGTATTATATTGTTAGTTAAAAAACGGGTTTTAGGCCAGATGTTATATAGACCCTATATTGATGTGGGCTTCTGGATTTTTTCCCCTTCCAGGAAAATTTGAAAAGACATTTGTTAAAAGAGTGCTTTAACGCACTGCGAGAATGGAAATATATGAGGCTTTGGCTTCAGGGGCCCCCCTTGACTCTTGGGCCCCTGGGCCTTGGCCCGATTGGCCCGTGCAGTAGTCCATACTTGCTGGTCTCCTCCTGCAGGCCTCGCTGGGAGTCCTTGTTTCCCTGAGGTAAATGAATGGGCGCTTCAGCCGGGCTTATCTAGCAAATTCATCACCTCAAGAAGCCACAGACGCGCTTGTAAAAGTGGAGGGCAGCAACACTTCATCATGTTTTTAGTCACCCACGCTGTGTCGAAGTGCTGCGCTTAGGGAGGGCACTGCTGAGAAAAGACAGAGGGCAGGAGGCAGATGGACGGGGCAGACATGGTGAGGAGCGCATCTGTTCGATAACAAATCCTACAATGTGCTGTTTCAGGACCTATGGCTATTAAAGTATTAGCAGTCATATCGAGCAGCTGGGCGACAGGTAAGCTTAGGTGAGCACAGACATGGATGGGATGAGAAAAGAGGGGGAAAGAGAAACAGAGGAATAAAAAGAAAACTGGACAGAGAGAAAAAGAGAGAGAACAGAGAGAGAGACGTTCTCATGCATGTTGAAGATTGGTCTCAAATTAAACCATATGGAGCTCTCCATTTGTTTTTGGCATGAACTAATTGGCAAAGACATGAGCCGCAGCAAACATACCCAAGCATACAGAAATACACACAAACTCTCTCTCTCTCTCACACACACACACACACTCACTCAAATGCCTTATTATACACATACAAAATGTGTGTGCTCCGCGCACGCACGTGCACACGCACGCACGCACGCACGCACGCATGCACGCACACGCGCACACACACACACACACACACACACACACACACACACACACACACACACACACACACACACACACACACACACACACACACACACACACACACACACACACACACACACACACACACAGCCCTGACCTCTGATAGGAAGGAAGAATCAAGAGACAAGGCATCAGAAAGAGAATGGATCAGAGAGTCCTCAGCCATCATCAGCAGCAAATCACAACCAGAGCAGAGCAGAGCAGAGCAGAGCAGTGACCCCAGGCCTCATCACCACGCTACCCGCCGTGCTGCAATCTACTGCCTGCAATCCTCCCCTGACACCAGATTGGTTGGCTTGGCACACTAGTTCAAGAGGTGGTGGCAATGCAGCTGGGTCTGGAGGAGGATAAGGGGGGCACGGCAGGGCAGGCGGCAGGGGGCACAGAGGGGCATGACCAGTGCTGTGCCGTGCAGTGCAGTGGGAAGGTTAGGTCAGGTGGGGGTTTAATAGGGTGTGGTGAATGGTGGTTGCCATTCTCTCATTCCCTTATCATGTCCTCAGTCCTTGTCCCAAGCAGCTTATCACCAAATCCTTCTGTAGCCCGGCTTGCCATTAAACCCACAGAACATAAAAAAACCAAGTGAGAGACCTGCGAGTCAGAGCTCACTCCAGACAGTCAGGGTGAGACAGGGCAATCTGGAAGCTTGAGGATGTGGAAGAAGGAGACGGACATAGCCTTCTAAACTCAAGGTCCACAGGCTATCGACTGGACCAAATCTCCTTGAAATTAATCATCGGGGTTCGGGCTGGAGGGAAATGTCATGAAGCTCTTACAGTACACATGAAATCCTGTAAGATTCTTTTTTCATCATTTTGTTACAGAAAAGAGTACATCTTCCTTTAGCGTACATGAAAATGTCAGCATTCAACACTACCTCTTCCTTACTTCACTACCGTATGGTCCAGGCTGCCTGGCCCACAAAAAATATACACAAACACACACACATACATCTTTCTCTTTCTCTCTCTCTCTCTCTCTCTCTCTCTCTCTCTCTCTCTCTCTCTCTCTCTCTCTCTCTCTCTGAGACAGTCACAGGGCATTCAGGACACCAACAATAGTCAGCAGGGGACTGAACCAGTTGGCTCTACCCTCTGTACACACCCCGCTGAAGTTGTGCAGACATAACCATAGCACACTGCTAGACTGGAATAAAATGTGTATTTGGGAGTACATCTTGGTTTTGATATGTTGTTTGATTTTGGAAACTTGAGTCTTTGTCTTTTTCAGAACTTGTACTTATGTGCATTATTTGCTTTATGCTGCAAAGAGATGTTTTAACTGTCTTTCATCAACTCAATGAAAGCAGTAGGAGATGGTAAAACGTGTAGTTATTTTATAATCGAGTGTTAACGTTTCCATTAGTGATAACCATAATGCATGACATTTCCACTTGAAATAGACAGTGTGCAGACGTTCATTCCTGGCCAGTGGAGGAGGAAATGGAACAAATATGAACAGAGAGTGACGAGTGCAATTCTTCCTTTTCCCCCACTCATCTCTTTTTGGCTTCCACATGGATGAGCACAGACTGCTCAGCAGCATGCCGTGTTCTACAAAGTCACAGAGTTAAAGTTAATGCGATTGCTTTTTATTCCAGAAGAGCCAGTGTTTTTTTTTTTCTGTCAGCAGCGCCCAATTGACATACGAGTCTCTTGATGTCATTATGTTTTTCCCCTAGGGGTGCGCGATACGTCAAAAATGTCACATCACCATTTAAAAAAATATATATTTTGTGAGAGAGAGACAGGAAAAGAGTGGGGAGAGAAGAACGGGGAAGGACTGGCAAATGACCTGGGCCGGAATCGAACCCGGGTCGCTGGCGCAGCAACCCAGTGCCCTACCGCTAGGCCACTGTAGGGCCATATCATGTTGCTTTAACACAAAATCTCTATTTTGATTTTTTAAAAGTTAAATCTTCCATAAAAAACCCAAAAGCGAACATTTTATGGCTACAAACCTTTCTGAACAGATTTTAATGAATATATACTTGCAATTTTTCATTAAAATGTAAACACACTGATGAACACTGTACAGTGCAATTAAGTAAAAATAAAAAGACAACAACACTAAGTAAGGAAATAACACTCTTGATACTGATAAAGTAAACATCTTCACTGCAAGATGATCTATTACATACAATTTTGATTTATCCACTTTGACACACTCTCGTCAATCTTCTACTCACAGTTCACGATTTAATATATTCATATCGCACTCCCCTAATTTGCCCCTTTGTTTGATGCCTATTTTGGGTTGTCCGCTCGAGGTGGGGGATAAAATGTCCAGCGATGCCCACACGTGCCTGCCTCCCCTGCCTGATGTCCTTGCCCCCTTGGTGCTCGGGGTGTGGGCACATGGGGAGCGTGTTCCGCCTCTCCTGCTATGTGAGCTGCACTAAGGGATGGGGTATAGGGGCCGTGGGCTAAAGAGCGACCCGGAGCACACAACACAAGCACTGACATGACATCATTTCCTCTCTCGGAAGGAAATAATGAATGTCCGAACTGTTCTATGCTCCCAAATAATTAATGGCACAACATTTCAGACGTTTCAAACATTTCAATCTTTCAAGCGACGGACTGAGCATCTGAAACATCATACCATTAAATATTTGGGAGCATAGAACAGTGTTGCGAGGATTGAGCAGCCTAAATGTCGTGCCATTAAATATTTGGGAGCATAGATCAGTGTTGCCAACATTTATTATTTCCTTAAGTTATTTTATTTTGTCCAGCACCTGTGCCACTGATGTACACACATTTTCTGCATTTTTTTAATCATCTCCTCTCTCATCGGTGATGTTGGAAGACACATGGGCTTTCCCATCCTCTGTGGACCTCTCCCGACCCCGACAACACTGTCCCTTTCCTTATGCATCACCAATGGACATTTAATTGACTTCATAGCTGTAGTTTAGAGAGCCACAAACCCCTGAGACCTGGGAGGTACGCGCAAGAACTTTTTTTTTTACCCCACTTCACCCTGACTCACAGCCATTCAAAAATCTAAGCTAATTCACTCACCAAAAGAGATGCAATTACAGATTTGTAAGCCTACAGCACACTGGTCTAGATGGTTATAGCTGTATGAATCAGATGGTCTTCATGGCTAACAATAATAATATACAGTAAATTGGATGTTCCGAGGACTAAATCTTGAGTCCACTGAGACAAAATGGATAAGGTAACAACTAACAAGGGCTTGTGCGATCGCCTCAGGGGTTCTTTACACGTACTGTACTGGCAGCGCCTGTTGGTCCGATGCCAGGAGGGCCGAGCTTAATGGGCTCCCGAGGAGCGCCGTAAGCCTTTTACTTAGAGTGGATTTATGAAATAAGCTGCTGTGCGTTATTGGTTTAGAGGAACATTTACGAGACGCTCAAATCTAATAATGCAAACAGCAACGCACAGAAGCCGGCCTGACACATGAAATCCGATTAAAACACATTCTGATCATGGCTAAAGGTGTTTTCCACAATGCCCATTACAGCCACAATGTGCTCAGTTCACAATGCGATTGCTGAAAGGGGCTTGTTTTCTATTTATAAAAGTACACAGGTTTCAGTATGTTATGCTAGATGTAGAATGTAGAGGCCATGTTCACCTGATAACCTTTCAGTGCTGCCATTTGCCTCTTGAATAAATTGTATAGGCTACTTATGTGGGATTTTCAACCCAGTTGAAAAACAATAATTAGACTGAGAGGTAACGATGACAAAAATGTTCAAATAACTATACACTTATACACTTGAACGCAAACATGGGCAGTTGGGCACACATATACACTGTACAGGCAGGGCTCTAAATTAACACCAGCCAACCGGCCACCAGTTTGCCTGGTAGAAAAGACCAACTCACAAGCCACTAGGGTAACCATGTCCGTGACAATAAAAAGGAGGAAATATTTTTGGACTGGGGGTTTGGGGGTCCTCCCTCAAGAAAAGTTGCGTTTCTTAGATGCAATTTCATGAATTTTAATGTACTTTAATAAATTAGGCGTCCGGCTTAATGCTGTGCAGAACGCCGGACAACACATTGAAAAGATGGACGGTTCGTCCTAAAGACGTCTGGCCACCCTACAAGCCACTATGACCCATCAGTAAGTGTGTGTTTGTCGAGTGAGATTAGCATCTACCCACCATTTTGACAGGTGATGAAAACAGTTAATTTAGAGCCCTGTGTACAGGTACAAGAGGACCCATGTTAGTCCTCTATTTATTGCCGCCCGGATCAAGCACAAGGCATTGACCCTTGCATACAAAACCATCACATGAACGGCCCCATCTTATCTGACGGACCTACTAACGCCTAATGTTACGGGAAGAGAACTGCGCTCATCCAGCACAAGCCGTCTGGCTCTGCCATCCAGTCGCTCTAGGTACTCCCAGTCAAGATTGTTCTCCGTTGTGGTACCCAAGTGGTGGAACGGTCTCCCAGAGGCAGCAAGACTAAGCACATCTTTTGCAGCCTTCAAGAAACAACTAAAGACCTTCCTCTTTCGAGAGTATCTACTAGACTAATGCTTGAGCTGGCCTTGCCCCAGGGCAGACTCCTGACATGATGTTTAGTTTAGTTTAGTTTGTGTGTGTGTGTGTACTTGTTATTTACTCTTTATAAAAAATAATAATAATAATAATAATAAAATAAATAAAAAAACGAACCCCTCTTTGCAACTGCACTTGTTGTTCTGTATATCTCCTGTGCACTTTGCATTTGCTTGTGATGTTGGCTTGATTATGCCCTCTTTTGAAAGTCGCTTTGGTTATAAAGCGTCTGCCAAATGCTATGTAATGTAATGTACAGAATAAACAGTCAGCATGCCCAAAGATGAAAATAATACTTCATGCAGATTCCGCCTTCTTGTGCAGGATTTTAATTATGCCACACTGGAACAGATGTCCCACCTGCTGCTATCAGAAAACATCTCCCTCTCTTCATTCCTTTCTTTCTCTATCTCTCCTTTTATCACTGCCTTCCAACACACAGTCAGTTTCCTTTCAATATTAATGTCCAAAATGCTGGGCTTGTGTATTTGTGTATTGTGTGTTTAACCTTTAGGTAAGAATGCCTTACTGTTTGCACAAATATAATGAACAGAGACTGCAAACACAATCACAGACACCTTGTCAGGCGAGGACACGTTTGTTTTTTGTCTCCAGATCCTTTGTAAATACATCCTCTATGGATGTCACAGTTGAATGAGACACACTCCTGACTATCCCTAACCCTCCTTCAGTCATATGGAGTTGCAAAGTCTCTTTTGCAAACAAGGTAAAGACCCCACACATATCTATGAATTAATCCTGACAACAACGCAGCATTCTGAAAGATCAGCTGATTAGTGGAATTGTTTTTCTAAATTGATGCTTTGTATGGTGTTCCAGGTTGCAATGCCCAAGACCTGTTCTCCTCTTTCTGTTGTGTGAATTAACATAACACCACTGCATGCATATCCCATTTGTTCTCAGTCGGTGTGCCCTGACAATGAGCGAGAGGAAGAGGGAAAAAAGGAAATGAAAACGACATGTTTCTAATCCAATAGCTGTAATATAATGTCAAAATGTCCTGAAGTTCACCACCAGATGAAGCACAAACTAATTTTCTGTAACATGGTTGTCCTCTACAAGAAAAAGAAGGCTATGCAGTACAAGCAACAATTTACGAGGGGCAGAAAAACTTCACAAAAGGTGGTGAAGGTAGTCTTCTGAAAAACACAACGTTTTTAAAGAAGAGTTCCCTAGACCATTCTTTAATTAAAGCATTCTCCCTCACTGCAGACCAGGGTCAGCCAGGTCATCCAAAAGAGCAATGGGGATCTCAACTCATCAGACAACCTGCAAGGGAAACAAAACGAGTCCCAATCTATTTTCTCTTGCCGACAACAGCAGGCCCTAGCTATAGTGTGTAACACAGTATCTGTATCTTCTCTGCATCGCTCTGTGTTGTTCAATTATGGAATCAGTGCCAATCATCCTGGGTATTTAAAAGGATTGCTTTCATAAAATACCAGTGTAAGTCACGTCCTCTTTCAATCTAAGGGGATGGAAAAGTGAAAGTGTCCTCCATATTAAGAAGAGTGAGTTCACACTTCCTTACAATCACAAAGTCAACCAACGGCTGCAACTCCCTTTTTGAATTACTTTTTGTTCGTACAGAAAGACAGAGGCAGAAGCGTACTGCATTTCATCTTCCCCTTGATGCATTGATCATCCCATTGCTTTCCTTAATTGATGCTGTTCCTCTTTCCAGCCAGAGGGGGCACTTGTGGCAAAGGCACACTGACAGATGTTGTATGACCAGAGGGCAAACTCTAAGGCATGAGACATCAGAGGACAAGACGGCTTGGCAGAAAAAAAATAAGGAGACAGAGAGAGCAGGGGGGATGGAATGACGGGCATTTCATGAGAAATACAGATAAAGCGAGACTCAAATAGAGAAACCTTCTGGCTTCCGTGCCCTCATCAGGTCCTCTGCATCACTGGATGCGTGTCTATACTGTCCTCTCTCTGCATCTCTTCTTCTTTTCCTTCTTTTCCCTCAATTCCCTCTCTTCCTCCCTCCCTCTGTCTGTCTCCAAATGTCATTCTTCCTCTCACACTTGCTCTCTCTTCATCTCTTTAAGTCACTCTGTGGATCTCTCACTCTTTCTCTCACTATCGACTTGTACTTAATCCAACACAAACCTCCAAAGGCCCAAATAACCTGAATGTCTCCTTGGTATTGCCATTCCCCACTCTATTCAAGTCAGCTCCCCAAACACCCGCTCTCCAAACTACCACAAAAGGCCTGATGTCTCCGTGGCCCTTGGAGGAAGAGAAGTTGTTGCCTCTGAACAAACAGACAGCAAGACTTACAATAGTCACATCTGCTACACCAGTGCCTCCAAAAACCTTTTCTGTTGGACCCAAGATTATTTCTGCTGCCCACCGCCATTACATTTCCAAACTTTCCAAACATCTTTGACCTTTAATATTGCTAAATTTTAATGTGAAATTCACAGGGAAGGTAAATACGTGCATTAACATACAAATGAGGCCCTGACATGGCCAACTGGTAGGGCACTCGCCTGCCGTTCGGCTGGCCCGGGTTCGATTCCTGGCCCGGGTCCTTTGCCAACCCCTCCCCGTCTCTCTCCCAGTTCGCTTCCTGTCCACCTCTCACACTGTCCTATCAAGTAAGGTCGAAAAAGACCAAATAGAAATCTTTGAAAAAACATACAAATGAACACAGTTACCAACCAATTTATGGAATGGTTATGTTATATAAAAGCATGTATTCCAGGTTTTATGAAAACAGTCCGTTCTCCCTGCAACACCCCTGCAATACCTCCGTGACACCCCCGGACCCCCAGTTTGGCAACCACTGTGCTACACCATTATGTCACAGTGCATTCATAGCTGCACTTGGGCTAGCACCCAAAGGCTATAAAAAGCCTACAGCACCAAAATAATTGTAACCAACTAACATCAATCTACACCCATTAGTCCACTGTCTGTCTTAGTTTTGAGCCAACTTTATCCCCACGATGGTTTTTATGCTCTTAAGTTTTCATTGCAAACAGCTGAAGCCCATTACACATTGCACATTACCGGCAGGACAGGAGCGTCTACGGGTCCAGATTCTAAAGGCTCCCTCAGATAATGTGATTTCTCCAGTGGATGAAGTGTACATTTGAGACACCTTTTATTAAATGAACAGTTGGACTCGTGGGAGAGGAAATTGTTACATAAACACCACACACACACACACACACACACACACACACACACACACACACACACACACACACACACACACACACACACACACACACACACACACACACACACACACACACACACACACACACGTGCAGGGTACTTTCACAGTGGAGACGCAGACAGAGAGCGAGAGAAAAAAAGATGGACTTGGGGAAAGATTTAATAAACTGGTGTTCTGATAGCGTTAGGGTGGGATCGACATGGAAGAGGAAGTGGAGTCAGATGGAGGCGTCGATGCAAATCGAATACGCTTCTGCTTCCCCACTCACCCCTCAAAGTGATCCCGACCGAGGCTTTTTATAGACACAACACGCACGGCGGGAACACATGTGGAGCACACAATAAAACGGCCCAAATAGCCCCCTGAACACTCACGTGCCAGCAGCAGCGGCAGCAGCAGTAGTAGCAGCAGCGCTTCAAAGCAGAGCCGAGCCCAAGTCATCTATCTGACCCTTACATGACCCCCTCCATCGAGCAAAGCACTCTTACAAATCACCATTAGCATGAGCGTGCGTACCGTGCGTACGTACATGTTCCCTGAAATGTGTCGTCGCTGCCAAAACATGTTAACCTGTGAGTCACGCAGAGTCACAGCAGCTGTCATCTCCTGTTGATCGGCGAGCCGTCTTGATGCACACAGGTGTGCTTTCACAGGGGGCTGCCACTCACTCACTCACTCACTCCAACCCTGTGTGTTTGCACACGTGTGTGTGTGTGTGTGTGTGTGTGTGTGTGTGTGTGTGTGTGTGTGTGTGTGTGTGTGTGTGTGTGTGTGTGTGTGTGCGTGTGTGCGTGTGTGCGTGTGTGTGTATGTGCGCGCGCATGTGCGTGTAAATGTGTGTGAGAGAGAGAGGAATAGAGAGTGAGAATATGTGTGTGTGTGTGTGTGTGTGTCTGTCTGTCTGCAGAAAGACAGCGTGAGTGTTGAAGAGTGGAATAGCATGCCCCCCTCTATCTGCCCCTTATCTCCACGATGGCATGTCTGTACTTGGGGACTTGGGGTGGCGAGTGCAGCCCTCTTGATATGGGAGCTATATTTAGACTAGGGAACTCTCTGCTTCTATTCAGTCACACACACACACACACACACACACACACACACACACACACACACACACACACACACACACACACACACACACACACACACACACACACACACACAGAGAGAGAGAGAGAGAGAGAGAGAGAGAGAGAGAGAGAGAGGGAGAGAGAGAGAGAGAGAGAGAGAGAGAAATATTAACTTATAATGCAGTATGACAAAATACATCTGTGCAATCCCAGACCAAACCCATCCTCACCCTAACCTACAGTACATAAAACAATCTGCAAGGGAGAATTACACTTGTCAACTGTATTCAAACGACCAATGCTGCTGCGCTCCTATCAGCAAAATCCAATGAAATCAAATCATCAATGGAGTAAACCGAAGTGCTTTCGTAATGTTCTGAATTTGAATGACATTTATTGTACTTGTAGTGGTGCTTGACCTCAGCGCCCTGAAGTGCTGTCTGACTGAAAATGCACAAGGTTAATTTACATCAGAAACACTCCAATTTTCATGTTGCTTCACCTGAAGTGCCCGAGAGGTTTCACGGTGCGTAAGCTTAGCCGTACAGGACCAACTTTATTCTACTGTATTATATGTGCTAGCAAAAAAATGTGCATATATAAAACGAAAGCTAGTAATGATCATCATCTTTATTCGAAGCATTCGTATGTAGCACACAATACAGTACTCTACATGTAATCCTGTTTCAAGTGTCACAGCGCAGAAACATCAAACTGACTCTTAATGAGCTGCACACTCACACTGCCACACAGTCTAGCACTCCCAGGCACTTAGTTCTTACTTGTAAATATGCTCCGAAATTACTTACACAAGGCCTGGCTGTGAACAATCTCTCCTCTCCTACAGGTCAAGAGGAGTGCACCTAGAAGTTCATGTCCCTGTCAAAACTAAAACACAGAGAGATGCTGGGGAAATGGACAAACAGAGACTGACAGAGGAGTGTTCTTCAAAATATCATCTTATCGAAGTTCTGGATGAACAATCTGAGTACATTCTGTCTGTTATTAGGTGACAGCCAGTAGATACCAATTTAAGTACTGTAGGCTACATACAGAGTTGGAGGAAGCAACCATCATTTTATCGTGGTGTATCTAATACTAAACAGTGTGTAGATTTTAGGCATAGTTGTCTCACCCAATCTCCCTTGTGCATTTTAATGCTATTACTTTTTTATATGAAGATCAGTGTACTCCACTCAACCTTAAATGATGCTAGTAGCATCAATGCTTTTGAAGAGCACATACATTGTGCAATGCTCTGAAGGACAGTGATGATTAATGGCCAAGTTTGGAGACAGACAATCCGACTTCTGTACTGAAAGGCTGCCAGGCTGTGCAGTGACATGGCTCAATGATGTGAATTCACTTGGGTGAAAGCAGACTTCCACGCGGGAATTTTAATCCAACATTGCAAGGAATGTACAGAGAGCCGAATAAACTACAGACCTTTAAGTAAGCATGAGTACTGACAATAGCACCGTTCATTACAAGATTCAGCTCAAAGCACTTCGACAATTTGCTATAGTGTATCTTGTAGTACATCTATCTACGTATCTATTGCTACAGTGTCCTCAGGGAGTGGTTTGTCTTATTCAGCCTATGCTGTACAGCATACACCTACATTACATTACAGTACATTTGGCAGATGCTTTTATCCAAAGCGACTCACAGCAAGGACATAATCATATCCTACAAGACTTGCGGACACTTGCAAAGTGCACAGGAAAGAACAGTAAGGCCAGATGCCAAGAATGGTTGGAGTTCTTTTTATTTTAAGCCCATTAGCACAGGGTTAAGTTAAGTAGACACACACACACACACACACACACACACACACACACACACACACACACACACACACACACACACACACACACACACACACACACACACACACACACACACACACACACACACACACACACCATGCCTCAGTGCTTACCCCGAGTCTGGGCCTGCTCAGGCATCAGTGCCGTAAATAATCACAAAAGAGAAGAGTCTTTGCTTCCTGAAGGTTGAGAGAGATGACCCCAGACCCCCCAACCCACCATGCACACCATTCACTCTCTGTTGCTCTGCTCTGCTCTGCTCAGTCAGTCACTCCAGTTGTCTGACGCTTCCTCCATTCCCCTGGTGCACCCGCCATAGGCATATCTCCTCAGAACAGATGCACAGCGCAATTATTCTCATTAAGTTACATACAAGCTATATTAAGTTAGACACATTAAGCAAGTAAGCATAACCGCCAGACACTTCTAAATGTCACTGACTTAAACTTAAATGCCTGATATTGGGTGTTTGCCACTGTCTGTCCTCAGGAAAATGACTGAAGAAGAAGAAGAAGAAGAAGATGAAGAGGAAGAAAAAGAAGAAAATGATAATGATAGTAATAGTGATGATGATGATCCTCTATAGCGCATTTCATACATACTGTAGACTGCAGCTCAAACTGGAGACGGCAAGTCTAACTTGAAAATTGGAGGATATTTCTTGCAAGAGGTGGATTTCAAAAGCTTGCAGGCTCACACATTACTATGAGTTCATACGAGGACCCACACAGCCAAAAGCATTTCTTTTTTTAAATGCTTGCAAATCCCCTCCACCAGCTGACTCCTGCACTTGATGTGAAACTGCCCAATCAGGCCATTTGTCTTCCTCAACCTCCCCCGCTTGACATCACATTAACTTGCGTCTCTCCCACTGCCTCCTTGGCTCTGAACTCCAACTCGCTTCCTGTGTGATACTGATAGTGACTTGATAAAGTACACAGTGCAAGTGTGCGTGAACAATACCAGCACGGAGTTTGACAAGGCGTATCGGAGGAGACAAGCGGTGATGGGGGTTATTATGCTTACTGTAAACTGAAAGCGAACGGCTGCTGAGGATCCTCGACGATGCCCGCACCGCACAAATATTTAAGGTGATGATGGTGGAGGTGACAGGGTGCACAGTAAGGTTGACAGTGTTAATTCAACACTTATAGTAGGAACAAATACAAGAGTGCTAAATCCGGCTCTCCTATGCATGGGCGTAGTTTATGGGGTGGAAGTGTGGATAGGGGGCACATGCCCATACCACTTCTGAATTCATCTTGAAGTGTCCCCTCTACTTTACACAAATATCATGTGAAAATACAGTTCAAACCCTGGACAATTTCTCACCACCACTTTCCAAACCACACCTACACCGTTGCTCTCAGTGTTAAATTAACACTGCAAAAATGACTATGGGGATCTATCACCATGATAGCGTCTCCCTAACACAGCCCCCTGCCTGGCTGTGACATACTCCTGTCGCACTGAACAATGCAACCCCTTGTCTCAAGTGTCAAGGCGGAGAAACATCAATCAGACTCTTAACAAGCAGCACACTCTCACACTGCCACACAGCCCCACATCCGTCAGGCACTTAGTAATATCTTATAAATATGCTACGACATTACATAAGGCCTGGCTCTGGACAATGCCTCAATACCTCCTACGGGTCAAATGTGCAAGAGTGTACGTAGAAGTTCACGCCCATGTAAAACTTAAGCTCAGGGCGATGGCAGAGAGGAGTCAGGAGAACAGTAGAGACAATGAAAAAAGAAGAAGGAAGAGAAGAAATTTGGGCTATTGCGATATTGTATCGAACTTAGAAATCATGATACACAGAGCCACGACACTGTATCACACTGCAAGAAGGCAATATCGAGATACACTTTTTCAAAGTTATTTTACCCTTCAGTGCAGAAATCAACCAAATGATATGCTTTCAAGCTTCAAATCCTCCTGTTTATTATTTTTAAACAGAACAGTTTTTCAAATACTTAGTAGCGACTTATAATCTGCTCTACCTATAAATTCTCATTTATAGTTTTTTCCTGAAAACAATCTTCAGTTGAGTGTATCATTAGAGCACTAGAAAAAATATTGTGCAAGAAGAGAAAATAATAAAACACCTGACAGAGAGATCTGAAAAACTTAACTGTCAAACAATTGCCTGAAACTATTACAACGTTGCATTAGCATACCATCTGGTTCTATTCTAAATAGACATCTGAATTGGACAATTACAGACAGTTTTCCTGCCCCAAATCCTACAAAGGTTAAGAAATCTCAGTAAAGACCTGGAGGAACAATGTCAGCATGCATTAATGTCTGATGGAAACCCTAATACCAGGTGACATCAAGGAGAGAGAAATGTTCCCCGTTCCTTAGAGTTGCAGTGCTTCCATCAACCAGTTTTGTTCAGTTATATCCAAGAGTATACCGAAAATATAATGTTAGGAACAGTAACTGATAACGAATCTTTTGCATTTAAATGTAAATCTGATATCTTTTTAACCATGCAGACAACGCTCGACCTTTAGTAGTCTTTTGCAAGTACCTCCGAGCGATTGAGGAGGACATAAATCAGTCTGAAAGATAATGATTAATGGGCCAGTTGTTTGGACTGTCTGTCAGTGCTGCCCTGACTTCTGTATTGAAAGGCTGCCAGGTTTTGCAATGACAACTGAAAGGGCGCGCGCAATGAAGGACCGACTCCCAGCGCGAATCCTCGCGCAATCTGCCCCAGTACATGGAGAGGATATAGCCTACCTATGGGCTGGTTGCGAAATGAGGCTGTTTTGTAGGTTAGCCAGACACAATGAATATATTAGGCTATGTAAATAAATAACGACAATGACACAGAGGTTCAATGAAGGGGGTCATTATATAGTCGAAGTCCACCGCACCTGTTGTTTTGGCATTTGCTTTTCTTTACTTGGAAACAAACACACAATTATAATAGGCTATACATTTGATAAATTAGTCTTACAATTCAAAACTTGGCGGATAACAACTCATTTGGAAATGGGAATTCGGATTAGTTATCCATTTTGCCATTGTTAATATTGACAACAGGCTACATCGAAGTGCCAGGTGCAAGTAGCCTACCCTGTCATTTCAACAACACCATAGTACACTAAAGTTTACCTTAAAAGGTTTGCCTTCCAATAAAGCTCTGGGAGTTCGCTACACCATTCACCACCGCACGCGCTGCACGCGGCAACCCAAGACATTCTGGTAGGGCGCGTATCGCATAGGTACTATATCATCATAATAAACTGGTGAATGTGGTGGCTACTGTGGTAGCCTAATTAAGGAAAACAGGTTGTCGGTTGTGTATTGTTAATGAGGACAGGGAAATAATAGCCAACGTATTGCGGTAGTTTTGTGGTCCGGTGAACCTATATAAAAGTCAGATAAAGCTAAAGCTGGCAGCTAAATTATAGGTGGCAAAAATGAGTGCACCGGCTATCTATAAATGGGTCGGAACAAGAACAAAGACAAGAAGAAAAGTTAAGAATTTGGTCGAACAAAGCGGAATAGGCTACTGCTGCAATCCAGGATATAAGTGAGTGTCAAATCATTTCAGTTTTGAGGTTCCACAACAAATGTCCATGTTCGAATGCTTTCCATAACTGTATGCGCAGCTTTAGTTGCCTTTCTGAACTAAAGCTTTTAATTAGCCAATCTACATTTGGATAATACAGTGGACTACAAAAATTAGAGTTTTAGCATTGAAACAGAGAAAACAATTTTGCTTCTTTGCCCAGTGACATAGCATATTGAAACACCGACGATGCTCAGGACTATAAACATGGTGGAGATGCAGATGTCTGGCTTAATTGACGTAAAAAAAGGGAAACCTCGGAAGAAAAGTATCGATACCTTTGAAGGCGTGCAAGTCCGCTTGAGTCTTCAATGGTCACTTTGTTCATCTTCTGATGAACGACATGAAAGTATCTGTTTATGTCCTCAGAGTTGAAATAAAGTTATCCAATGGCACAAAGAGCACGAAATCAACGTTAAGTGTAGAATTTGAATGTATCGTCCTCCTTCTCCTGTGCTGTGTGGATCAGTAGCACGAGATATGCAGTAGCCTGTGGAGAAGTTGTGACAGTGACACGCGCGCTGTGGTGTGGCGGGCACCGCGCAGGGAGCCAGAGGAAAACGTCTCTTTGAGCAGGCTTACGTGACGTCAACATTGAGCTACAGCGTGCTTTATGAAAATATTGGTTGATTTTTTGATAAGCAAATTTTTGTTTTGTTTATTTAACAAAAGTAGGGTAATTATTCATACCTACATGCACATCCGGTGTAACCTTATATAGCTTACATTCAGGGACGGTTTATGGAGGGTCTGGGCCCCTGGGCCAGGAGTTTACAAAGGGGGCCCGTGCCCCACAGCCCTCTGATTGCCGTCACTGCCCAATTCATATCATCCTTCTCTCTTGGTTCTCTTCAGATGCCCTTTAACAGTGTGTGGCCATAAGATCCTAGAAAATAGAAGCCCTCTGAAATCGTGATTTCATCAACATCGAGTTTGCAAGACCCTTGGGCCCCTGGGCGCTGGCCCCACTGCCAGTCCATAATACGACCCTACTTACATTGAGTTCAATCAAATACATATATGCTGTAGTTTAAATGTGTAGGCTGAATAGGGCCTACAATGGGGAAAAGAATGAATACTTAGTCCTTTTTTTTACTACATTGAAACTCACCGTGGCTGTTCTGATCTTGCTAAGTTTTTTGGTTCATGTGATCTCTCAGTCTTGCGTTAGGACACTGAACGTTTTTGAAATAAGAAACATTCAGCCACCTGGGGAAATCACACAGTTCCTAATGAATTAAATCACGGCATTGCATAAACCATCACTCCAGGCAGATTCTCATTACTACAAGATTGTTCTTTGACCTGTGCTTTGTGTGTTGAATTGATCTCTTCTTTGGTGAGTCGGGTATAAAGAGATGCCATAAATTTCATCGCAAGGGATGCAGGTGCAAACATCAAAATTGGACCAGTGAGAGCTAGGCCCTGTATTCAACCACTTATTCTGTTACAAACCTGCGGTGAGATAACTAAGGTCAAGGTCAAGGTCAAGGATAACTAAGATAACTAAGGAAAGCTACATTTCCAAACACATTTTCCAACTATTTTGTGTTGGCCTGGACCATGAGAATCATGATCCAGAACAACCATGACGAAATTTATCCACTCACTCCGAAGTAACTTATATTATCCGTTTGTCACAAAACCATGAACTTCGAACACCTCTGGGGCCGTAAGGCAATATAACAAAAGTCTGAGTCAGCAGTCGCTTTACTCTGAAATAGGGGTCGACCGATACAGGTTTTTTAATGGCCGATGCGATACCGATTTTTTTTCATCACCCTTGGCCGATACCCGATTTCTGATACCCGATATTTGGGGCCGATATGGGTTAAAAAAAAGGTTAAAAAATATTAAAAATATTTTTAAAAAATGTTTAAATAAATTCAAATATTCCAGGTCTCAAGTTAAAAATAAACATTCCTTTAACATTATCAAATTGAGGTAGAACTTGTAACATTTAAACACGCACTCCAACAATCAAGTGATGTCTAACAATCAAGTAATAAAAAAATGAAGTGTCTTGGTGCTTTTAAAAAAACCCGAATGACATAAAATAATAAATATTGCGTATCGGCCAAAACCACACACGTATCGGCCGATACGATACACTTAAAATATACAAATATCGGCCCGATACCGATACCGATATATATATCGGTCTATCCTTACTCTGAAATAGACACTTGCGGCCTAGAAAAAGTGAATACATACTGTATCTGAGTAGGCCTACCACTGTCTGTTACTTAGAGGAGTTACCACAAGGAGTTACCGTAGTGTACGAATCAACCATGCTCTGTCCAGAGGGACATTTGCCCAGTTGATTTATTAGCTGTGGCCACCCTATGGAGGCCAAAGTGCTGTCCACGTTCCCATCCACACGTGTGTCATTCAGGCTGCTGCATCGATGTTGCCAAGACACAAAGACCTTCAAGTATGGCTGTTGAAACGGCACAGCACAAAAACAATTCATCATGTCGTAATGTGTCCCAGTAAAGTTTTAACACACTTTAACCTTTGTCTCAGTTGGACCAAGAGTCCTGATGCACAAATAAAAACATTGCTCTCTCTCTCTCTCTCTCTCTCTCTCTCTCTCTCTCTCTCTCTCTCTCTCTCTCTCTCTCTCTCTCTCTCTCTCTCTCTCTCTCTCTCTCTCTCTCTCTCTCTCTCTCTCTCTCTCTGCAGCCCTGTGTGCTGGTGGCGTGGTTTGGGTGGACTTCGGGATAGCCTGGGTGGAGTGAGAGGTAGCCTGTAATGCTCCAAAACATTCCTGACCATGTCAGTCTGTTCAAGTTGGGTATCTCTCGCTTCACTTTTAACCAGCCCCTTGGAATGGAAGCCAATGAAATTCGGACGTTGCTTGACTGTGATGGATGCACTATCATTGGTCTGAGTGATTCTAGCTTCGGCCAGTAGAAGACAGAGGAATTTCATAGGCACAGGTTAAACCAGTCCTCTGAGAACTCTGAAGCTATGGCAGGTTGTCGTAGTTGTGATAGCCAGGCTAAGTGAAAGGTGGCCGGGAGCCACACTGTCATAATCATGTCATCTGTGTGGCCGGTCCCTGTCTTGTCACAAACACTTGGGCCGAGTTGGGTGGTGGCACCCCTATGCCCGCCTGTGGGCATTGCTGGCAGTGCGCCCAAGTCTTGTTGCCATGAAATGCCAAGCTGAATTAAAGCAGGGAGCCATGGATCACTGGCCATGGCATGTGACTGGATACTCTGCCCACAACAGTGGCAATTACTCAACTCAACTGAAGGAAATGAGGCGTATGATCAGCAAGTGTAACAAAATTGGGAAGAACCATTATTTAGTGACAGAGAAATGATACGCATTTATTTATTTATTTTTACTTCATTCATTTTGTTTTCTAGTTTTCTGTGTTGCTTCCCCGCCCAGTGGAGACAACTTGTAAATATTATTCTGGCTGTCTTTAGAAGAGTAGACTCAAAGCTACCGTAAGTGTACAGCTCTTGCGTAGTTCAACAAAACTTCAAAAGTTGTTTGAGCTTTCGCCAAAATCCATCAAACTCTTCCACTTTGAAGTTTGTCCTTCTGAGGGTTCAATGGCCAGACCATTGCAGATAAGCCGACTAAGTGGCCTAGTGTTTTCTGCGGTTAGCACAAGTTTGTAAATTTTGTCTGAATGACCTCTGTATTTGATTCTTGCCCTTTCCTGACAATCAGAAAGCATTCGATAGCTTTTCCATTCACAGACCGAGAGGAAATCTCTGTCTGTGTCCCAGCTTAGAAGCGTTCACTCCAGTTCCTACCATCGTCTTCTGCTCCAGGTAAATGTCACTGATTTCTTAGTACCAGCACTGAATTTACGCTTCATCCTTCCACAGTTGTGCAAAACTCTGACAGTATTATTTAGGCATAGGGAACATAGCCAGGCCGCACCCTCCGAGTGACGCAACCCCTTCAGCGTTGCTTCTAGTCAGGCCAGGAGCAATATAAATATCATTTCTGAGCTCCAGAAAAATCGGGAACTCCTCCCACTTTGTCGGGAAGAAAGTAACCAGTAGCAAACCAAGGGAGGTGGGTCAACCATGCCGTTTGGGAAATGTTAACTGTTATTCTTGACCAGAACAAGTCTCGAAGAAATTTGAAAGTCGATGATAATCAGGCTAGAGGGGACATATACACTGTAGAATGTTTTTGATTCCTCTTACCTCTCTGGTCTGGCCCAGGCAGGGAGCAAAGGACAACATTTTTTGTCCATCCACCACCCCCGTCTGTTTGTGCTCTTACATCCACTGACAAATTTGTTTGCACAAACAAAAGAAACACCATGGACTGGCTCCAGCAGATGCAGGCGCCACTATCCGCAAGCAGACCAGCTATCTTTGGTGACAAATGACAAACAGTGAAGGATTGTGTACTGTTTTGGTTCTGCTTTTTCATCTACTGTACCGCTGGCGGAAGCCAAACCTCAACAATATTCTGAAACTCACATTGATCAAAAATCTTTGGAAGCAATGGGAAGAACTTGGAGAGTGATGAAATAAAAATTGACTGCACAAAAACCCAAATTTTACCTACTGTATACGGTCTGCATAAATTAATCCAACGTGACCAATAGAAGGTCGTAGCTGCCGACCCTGCTAACCAATAGCGCAACACTTTTACTTTGAGCCACGTGTCTTTTTCGTCCAATAAGAGAAAGGCTAGTCCGCGTTCCGGGCTGGCTGTCATTGCCTTTCATGTGGTAATCGTTGGGCCATTAACACCCTGCTGTGAGACCTGTCCGCGGCTCGCGATTCGCTTCCGGGCGAGTTAAGTGTCATCAAAATGGTTAGTTTTGATTCTCTCAAGCGCTCAAAATCAGACGAAAGTCAGGCAAGTCAGTGGACGATTAGGGACGAGTTCATTGTCACAAATCCCCCTTTTCGTGCTGTGAAACAAACATTATACTAGTTATCCAGTCAGATAAAAGCAACAGGATAAAATGCAACAGGGTAAGGAAAAATTTGTATTGAACGGTGATGTTTGTATTGAAAGTGATTTAATTAGAGATTTGCAATCATGTTAACTTTTAGTTTGCATATTCCATGCAAGACTAGGTGGGTGGGATTGTGTACATTGTCAATTGATGGTTTCATAATGATTAGACAATTAAAATGTGACTATCCAATATGTCTTCCAATAGCTAAAAGTCAAATATTTTTACAGCATTCATCAAAATGAAGCTAAATATAAAGCTTTGAGAAATAGCAACCCCTTTCAATCGACCACTGCCATTGTCCCTTAAAGCAACTAGACATTCACCTACCTACTGTACTGAATAGACATATTTGACATGGAAAAAACATGCTGAAGATTTTCAACAAATAGTCTGCCAGAAAACCCAGCTCATACACCACTGAGAAATTCACAGGATCAACAAGGTAAGTAATACACTCAGTTGCTTTTCCATTTGGGGTGACAACAGAAATATGCCCAAAATAAAGCATGCTTCATTACCCCCATGCTCCTCTATAGGCAATGTATTGCAGCAGAACACGCAAAGACGGACACAGACACGCATTCTCTCTCTCTCTCTCTCTCTCTCTCTCTCTCTGTCTCTCAAACATTCATACGTACTCACAAACAACTAAACAAACAAACACAGCACACCACACACACACACACACACACACACACACACACACACACACACACACACACACACACACACACACACACACACACACACACACACACACACACACACACACACATGTTTGGACCGCCCTTCTCATTAACAAAGGCCACTCTAATGCGTGCCCAAACAGAAATAGCCAGGGGGACACCGCAGAGCCAAGGACTCGCTTAGGTGGTGCTGCTGTCACCCAGCCACGGCTGACAAGACAGTCCTTCCCTCTGCCAAACAGATTGGCTCCCACTTTGCTACTGAAGTGGGTGCAGTCCTGCATACCACCACTGTCCACAACCTGGCAGATTTATTTCAAATTAGATGCTGACAGTGGACAGTGACTGTTAATGCAACAACCTGGAGTACTCGCAGCTGAATGAGGTAGTACTTAAAGAGGAAATTAAATACTATCACCATCTTACTTTGATTCAAACAAGCGGACTAATATTGCAATGTTATGATGACTACAACATTTTAAAAATGTTCACTTCATCTTATAGCCCAAATATAGACCCCTTTACTGTTTGCACACAGATGTCACTTAACAGGGCTGCGCGTGCATTGTTGGAGCGAGTGGAGCGGCACTGCAATTGTTCACATGTAATATTATGTACTGATTTGCATATCAGTATAATTCCTTTGCATGTGTTAGTTTGACAGCCAACAGAGGGAGCTGTACAGTCCAAAGTCTCCAGCTTCAGCATGGAGACATGATTAATGAAGGCGATGCAGTTTGTTGTGTATGCAACAATATTTCATGCCAGCACAACACATTATGTGTTGATATTTAAGAGCTTACACTGTAAACAAGGCAACCACATTATGCTTTGAGGCCTTGGAGAGATTGCAACATTGCTCCCAAAGATAGACACACATCCATTAATTCTAACCTACAAACACACCCACATGAGGGGAGAGAGAGAGAGAGAGAGAGAGAGAGAAAGAGAGAGAGAGAGAGAGAGAGAGAGAGAGCGAAAACGAGAGAGAGAGAGCGAGGACTGACAGACAGATGCATTCCCCGATCGTTTCAAGGAGATGACATTAAGGGCCTGTCTTTTGCCAGGCACTTAACGCCTTCTTTTGTCTGTATAATAATGAGGGCTTGGTCTCTGCCCGTGTCAAGTGAAGAGGCTGTCAGTGGACTTCTTAAGAGAGAGCCTCAGCAGAGCACCGGAAGATGCCAAGCTGCTCTCCAACTAAGTGGCTCTGCAGCACAATTCCTGGACTCCCAGTGTTTAAGGGCGCCCGCCAGAACGAGTTTTGGGGGCAGTTTATACTTACTGGAGTATTTTGATGAATCAAGGCCTTTCCCTTCATTTGTGCTTTTTGTTTAGACACAAACAGGTTTTTCCTCGAAAAACGAAGCTTAAAAAAAATCCAAAGTGGAGATTTTTTAAAAACTCCCATTAGCGTTTGTGTATAAACAGAGAAAAACGGAGAGTTGAATGGCATCCTCCTTACCTCGCGCAGGCATAACGTATTCATGACAACTCTCGGCAGCATATTTATGCTGATTTGCCGATGGTGTGGACGAAGATATTTTGGTAAGCGTAGGGCAGGAAAATGTTAGTTTATCAAAATACCCGGGTATGTTCCACGCCACCTTAAAGTGGTGGTGCTTTTTAAAAAATCCTTATTTCTTAACAATGTTACTGTTGCTGTACTCCATTCATATGACAGAAGTAAAAATTGAGAGAGCCTCATTTAGGGAGCCCAAAAGTGAGGACGCCAATGCACCACTGCATCCTCCTTCCCGGCACCTATGCTGGTGTTGATGGTGTACGTTTTATTGATGCTGACAAAAGCATGTTCCCACTTCACAGCATTCATTGTATAAATAGGCTACTCCTTAATCTCTCGGCAGTGTATTTAAATCACTTACCTACTCCTTTCTATTTGCTTGTTTTTTTCTCTCTTCCAGGTGGACCATTGGAGCCTAGGCCAACAGGGGGGAAATAAACAAGGCTGACAGGCGGACAACAGATGCGTCCCTCTATGCCAGTTCCAACTATGCCATTTTCCCCCCCAAACGCCCCGGCCTCCTCTGTCAACGCCCCCCGGGGATGTACTTTTTGTTTATTGGTCATCATGGACACTCCAAATATTGTGGCAGGCAGCAAGGCAGCAAAATGGCGAGACATGGCTTTAATTTTTGCAGTTTAGGGTATAATAAGCTTATCATCATTCTTGGATTTGGAAAAGAACCATAGGCTATGATTTGAAATTTCACATAGCCTAGATGAAGTGAACATTACAAATTACCAGACATTTATTAGGCCTAACAACCTTTAGTATCACGCCATTTCAGCAGTATGTGCATGTGGGAAAGAATCTAAACATCGACAAATAATAAATAAATAAAACCGTTTGGGTGAATCATGCGCTTATGGACTTTTTTTCAATACCAGCTTCACCGTCAAGGCACAAAGCAGTGAAACTCAATTACCCAGAATGCTGCACGTGAGCTCTCTACCCGGGTGATTGTGGAAAACAAACATGGCGGCAACTCGCTTTACCAAAGATTCTCTATTGTAAATAATGTGTTAATCCGACGCTAGATTTCTTAACTGATGAAAATCGAAGGCAGAAATCAACATTGTAGTGTCTAAATATGAGGTCGATTGGTCTATTTGTGGCGTACATCACGATCGGCTGAGTTGTTGGCCTCACGTTTGTCAGTTAGCCTGTGGCTAGGCTACTTTTCGCCAACGTTAGCATCCGGTTTAGGCCCTCTGGAAAGGCTATGCTTGCACGCATTCGCTCCGGTCCAAAATGGCAAGTCTGCCGCCCTGTGGCCACAGGAAGGAACAATTTAAAGAAAGCGTTTCAGACACAATTGAAGGCGGACGGACGGACGGACGGATAGACAGACCCTCTTATAGAGATGCTGGGACGCATCTAAAAAGCAGAGGGGTTGGAGATTACTTTTTTCAGAGAATGATTTTTGTCATCAGGACACGGTACGTACGTATATACAGTAGTCTTGTTAATATTATATCAAGTAGCATACTGCATGCATACAAATACTATCCCCCACCCCATAAATGATACAGAACATGCACTGTACACGCTCCTCTCATGCTTAGTAGCTTTGTCTGTCAAGCCAACCAACCACAACAAAACAAGCAGTGTGACCTCAAATCAGGTCATAACATAGGCCCACGCCATGCATAGGGGGCTCCTATGGTGATCAAGCCATTGTCTGATAACCTGAAACGACCCCTTGAAAATGAGCAAATATGCTTCCCTGACACTCAGCCCCCACAAAGAGGCCCCATCGTCTGGGAATAAAACCCATAGTATACCCTCTTCGTTATCATAAATCATTCATCATCATCATTTTCCAGCATAATTTTTAAAGGACGTTTATTATTGACTTTGTGCATGTGTGTGTGTGCATATGTGTGCACTTTCTCACATGAATCCAATTGGTGGCGTGCGGCAGCCTCCAGAGCTGAGTGTGAATGTGGGAATGTGTATGTGAATTTTGAAAGCGCTTTGAATTCTAATTCATAGTTGTACTGCACTATATAGTAATTACACATTGCATTGTATTGTATTGTTGTATTTTATCATTTATCGTTATCATGTACGTATATATCATCATCATCATCACCATCATCATCATCATTAAACCAGGGATGGAGGTGGGGGGGCACACCACATGTTTATAAACCTTTCAGTTGTCAGAGCCGATGCAGTGGGCATGACTGCACTTCACACGGGAAACTAATAACGTGTAATTAGTGCACATAACGGTCAAAAAGCATGATGCACTCGGCATCCAATGAGCACAGAGCCCCCCCTATGAAAAAAGGGACACTCAGACAGTTCCCATGTGTCCTTGTAGACTACAGCCATGGCTTTTCATGGTCATTAGGCTAGTGACAGTGGCCCCATGACATGAGGCTGACAACTGTTGCCATGAGAGGCCAATAGTGGAGGACAAGAGCCTATGCCTACATAAAGGAAAGCACTGATGTAAACATGTCCCTGACTGACCTCATGTAACCTGGGCCTCATCAGATTTGCTGTGCGAAACCGTAGCTTTATCAAAAATCCATGCAAATGATTGGAGAACCCAAAAAACATGAAACCACAGCTGTCAAAATCACGGTAGAATTAAATGTGCACCTCAACTCTCCTATTTCCACCAGAAAGGTCCATCGGGAGCCTCACAGGGTCAATATACACGGCCGGTCACCCTAACATCCCTTTCAGACAGCTTCCTCTGAGGTACACTGAACTCGCAGCAGATGTCCAACAACAAGACTGGCATGCAAAGGCACACCCAGTGTAAGTAGGCTGCAGAGGATTTGTATCCACCTCAATATGTACAGTAGGCTACTCAAGATGGAGTACAAGGGAAGGCCACCTGGCAGTCTGACAAGGACTAGGCCTGCTGAACAAGGGCAGATAGTAACTGGGGGTTAAGAGGAGGGACCCAAACTGGCCCCACAGGTTTTTAAAGTAAAAGTAGAAGTAAAAGAAATGTTCTGCATACTCAACATTTTGGCTTTAAAGTGGGCCTGACAAGGCTCAAGCCTCCATCTTCAGCCCATTGAAATACATAGGTTTTGTATTCGTAGCCCAGTCACGAAAAACAGGGCTTTTTCACAACGGTATCACGATTATTAGATTATTTTCGTGATCGTACTACGAAATGGCATGAGACAGGGTTGTCTTCTCAGCATGAAGACATCCAAATCTGTCATGTGTGACCTCGCATTTACAGCGGTCATTTACACAATTGAAGAACCTTTGACTGAAATCACTCGCCTAAAACCATTCAGGAGGCGGTCAACAGACATTATGGGTTTGTTGTCATAATCAGTTCTTTCCTGCCCGTTTTCTTTTTCATGCCTGCTCGTTTGTGAGATAAATGAGGTCGTTTGACTGTTCCTACATCAACAAACACCCTTAATTGCACCATATTTAATTGTGTGTGTAGGCTGTCCTGCAACATGGACACAAAGCCCCTGGCGGCTAACGAGTAGGAATGAATTGAACTCAAGCTGTGCCAACTTTGATTGCCTGGTCATGGGCTACCAAACTGTTTGGGTCAACATGGCCCGCCTGGGCCTTGCCTATTTTTGAACACAGACGTCAGAAAGAGACAGAATGGCAAAATATCTGACATCTACCGTCTGACATCTACGTCTGACATCTACCATTTTGAAAAATTGCCATACACTCATCTGTTGAGATCGGAAATAGAAGAGATGGAGTATAGCGGGTCAGGATGTCATATTAGGATGAGATGGAATTGTTATGATTAAGTTTAAGTTAAACAATATGGCTATTAAGAGAGAGAGAAGCTGGTGGCAATGTCTGGTAAATGATTCAACTGATACACTGAGGATGAAAATTCCACATTTCCACATAAGAGCTTCTTATTCTATGCCCTCCTCAGAGACACAAAGTAACACCTGGTCAACACACAACAGATACATAGAAAAGAAGAGGCACACAAACAAAGAAAAGAAAAGGCCAAAAGAGGTGAAATGACTGCCTGCAAAGTTTTGAAGATGACCATCCTTAGTTGGATATATCAATCAGCCAAAGATGAACAATGAGATTTGTTGTGGAAAGTTTTTACAGGGTAACAAGCCTGACCCTTCACAAAAGAGAGAGAGGGAGTGCCACCAGGATCTCACATCTTTTCCCAAAGTGCAGATGCTCTTCATGTGTTCAAGTATTAAGTGGGAGTTTTATTGAGCAAAGCAAAGGGACAAACCAACAAATCAACAGCTCTTGAACCATGGTTCAAGAGCTGTTGCTTTGTTGTACCATTGTTGTACCATGTACCATTCATACCATCAGACTGATACACACTCTGATATATTTGTCAATGGAAACATTTAAATGTTTTAATTTACATGTGGCAATTTAAAAGGTGGAATCAATGGCCAAGTGGAATATTTTAAAACAAAGAAATACCACACAGGCCTAACTCTAGTGTTTGCTCTGTGGCCATTTTAGTGACTAGTACACCATGTAATATAATCAACCATTTGCACGTATTACATGCAGATCCAATATTGAAAGATATGTTTGAGTGCAATTACTGACTGAAAATTATCGAGAAAAGAAACATGTCTGCACAAGCTTTGATAGGGGCAGTCATAATGAACTACACTGCAGGGAAGTGGGCTGTATTAAAGAACATAAAGTCTCTCTGGCAGAACCTCGCAGCGCTCACTTCCCACTCTTCATTGGATCAGCAGTTTTGCCAGTCCATTCAGCTGTGCCAGGTAGAAGTTGACTGAACGCAGAAAAGATCTAATTATTGCACCCCCTCAATACAAAACTTTGGTTTTCACTTGACTACCCCCTACCCACTCATACAGTGCCCTCCATAATTATTGGCACCCCTGGTTGAGATGTGTTAAAAGCCTTAAAATAAATTCAGTGTTTATTGCAGAAGAATACTGTCACACTGAAAATTGTAGGAAAATGTAGCCTTCAACTCAAATGAATTGTAGGAAAATAAAAAAAATCCCTGACTAAAAAATAATTATTTTTCATTAAATCACCTGTTCCACAATTATTGGCACCCTTAACAATTCCCAGGAAATAAATATAATTGAAGCATTTCTGTCATTTCTACAGTAGTTTACAAAGTTTACCAGAGTATGTAGGAACATTTAATTAGTAATTCATCACTTCCTGTTTCCCTGGGGTATAACTATGACGTGACACCGAGGCCATTTCTCTTATCCACTCTTAAACATGGGAAAGACAAAGGAACACAGCATACAAGTGAGGCAGATGTGCGTCGACCTTCACAGGTCAGGCAGAGGCTACAAGAAGATTGCCACTCAACTGCAGCTGCCCATATCTACTGTGAGAGGAATAATTAAGAAGTTCAAAACAACTGGAACAGTGGTAAACAAGCCTGGACGAGGACCCAAGTTTATTTTGCCACCACGCACAGTGAGGAGGATGGTAAGAGAAATCAAAATATCTCCAAAGCTCACTGTTACAGAATTACAACAAATGGTAGCATCCTGGGGTCACAAAGTCTCCAAATCAACCATCAGGCGCTGTCTACACGCCAACAAGCTGTTTGGGAGGCATGCACGGAGAAAACCTTTCCTCACCCACAATCATAAACGCAAACGTCTGGAGTTCGCCCAGCGGTATTGGGGCTTCAACTGGGACCGTGTGCTTTGGTCAGATGAGACCAAGATTGAGCTTTTTGGCAACAAACACTCTAAGTGGGTCTGGCGTGCCACGAAAGATGCGCATGCTGAAAAGCACCTCATACCCACTGTGAAGTATGGGGGTGGGTCAGTGATGCTGTGGGGTTGTTTCGCTTCCAAAGGCCCTGGGAAGCTTGTTAGGGTGCATGGCATCATGAATGCTTTGAAATACCAGGACATTTTAAATCAAAATCTGTTGCCCTCTGCCAAAAAGCTGAAGATGGGTCGTCACTGGGTCTTTCAGCAAGACAATGACCCTAAACATATGGCCAAATCTACACAGAAATGGTTAACCAGACACAAAATCAAGCTCCTCCCATGGCCATCTCAGTCCCCAGACCTCAACCCTATTGAGAACCTGTGGGGTGAGCTGAAGAGGAGAGTACAGAGGAGAGGACCCAGGTCTCTGGATGATTTAGAGAGATTCTGCAAAGAGGAATGGTTGAAGACCCCTCTTTCTGTCTTTTCCCATCTTGTGAAACATTATAGGAGAAGATTAGGTGCTGTTTTGTTGGCAAAAGGGGGTTGTACAAAATATTAACAACAGGGGTGCTAATAATTGTGACACACATTATTTGATGTCAAATAATTATTTCTTTATGTGGGATTTTTTCCCCACTGAATAAATGCACTTGTATTGAAGGATGGATTTTTCTCTTTTTTTCCATTAAGGTCCCATATTATTTAGAGAAAAATAATAATAATTGGAAGCTAAAAAACACATCTCAACCAGGGGTGCCAATAA
The DNA here is from genome assembly GCF_034702125.1 of Engraulis encrasicolus. Taxonomy (NCBI): domain Eukaryota; kingdom Metazoa; phylum Chordata; class Actinopteri; order Clupeiformes; family Engraulidae; genus Engraulis; species Engraulis encrasicolus. The sequence goes on from NC_085858.1 coordinate 7,003,784, forward strand.
TAATGGAGGGCACTGTATGTCAATGTTTGTCTTCTGCCTTCTGACTAGCCGTGGATTTGGCACTGTATGTACAGTACATAGTCTCTCATTAGGCCGCTGCATGCTGTAACATGGAGCTAATGAGATCTCATCTCATTAAAACCAGTTTTAATCAATCTGGCCCAACAGGGACCTTTCCCTCTCGTCGCTGACCCGTTATGACTAGGGTTACTAATCCACACATCCTTGCCATCAGAGTAATGAATTGCTTTTTTGGTTTTCTTTTTGGGTAAAAGCAAACCATACAATTAGCTAGCAGGGGGGAAAAGCAGCAGACTGCATATTGTGTTATTTTTTTCTATAATGACCTATGCATACCTCATTACAGCATCTAATTATTGAGGCAGAAAACATGGCCCTATTTATAGTCGACACTCCCCAGAGCAATCGGGTATTGAAACTACTGTATATTAAATCCACTATACAATCCAGGGCAAATGTTGAGCCTTAGTTAGTCTGACTGTAATACAACAATTCAAGCCCAAAATTAATACTGAAGCAATTTGAAAGTAAAATTTAATAAAAATCCTTTTGTCTAAAACGTAAATACTGCATGTCAAATGTCACAGATATTTTGTTGTTTTGTCATCTTATCGGTTTTATGTCCAGTGGCTGCTTAGCTGAACAGCATTTCATGCATCGTTAGCTTCTTTGTACTATGAAGTTGGGCCTAACAAAGGGTCAGCATTTTCAACGCTAAAGCCGCTTAATACTTAAAAAAAAAAATGGAAACAGAAAAAAAACATAATCTAATAGTTGACTTACTGTATATTGCAGGTTTTGCCACCACACTGGTCCCCTTGGTTGGTGGGATGGCAAAGATGACCTTTTACGTAATGGATTATGTGGGGACATTGCACATTAGCCAGTGCAATAACTCCAGCTTTTAAAAGCTACTAACCTTATATAGTGCATATGAACTTGACAATGACAAAAATGTGTTTACATAGTTGGCTTCTTGACACCATTCTGTTTTTCATGGTGCAATAAAGGCACAATCATAAAACACTTGAGACACAGGCCAGACGTGTGGTTTAATATGGCACAAAGACCTGTATATAATGAGACCGGAATAAGTCATCAGTTTGTTACCGTTGTCCAGATTCTATCTGTGCATCCACAGACTACTCAAAATACAAATATATTTATTTGGAGAGTTATAATAAACACAGTTCTCTATCTGGTCTGTTTCTCTGTCTATATTCAATGAGCTGACCACCCACAGTGTAATGTTTAAGCGAAAGTGAAAGCCCAATTGGGAATCTCCAACTCCGATTGTCATTGTGACACAGCGCTCCACAGCACACAAGTGCATACTGCATACAACGAAATTGCATTTATGCCTCACCCGTGCAAGGGGGCAGCCCCCAATGGTGCCCGAAAGGGAGCAGTGCGTCGCCACGTTACCATGCTCAGGGTACCTCCGTCATGGAGGAGGATGGGGGAGAGCACTGTGGACTGTGGTCACCTAAAAAGCCCTCAATAACCTGTCCCCCACCTTTATTACATTAAAATACATTACACTTCGCTGACTCTTTTATCCAAAGCGACTTCCAGTCAATGTGAGGCTAGGTGCCTAGCTCAAGGCCCTCAGCCATGGAGTGTAATAGTGAGTGGGAAGGTGAGATTCAAACCTGCAACTGTCTGATCTAAAGCCCATCTCCTTAACCACAAGGACACAACTGTCTTTATCTCATAGATCTCCCACACTGCCACTCTCCTCCTCGCCGTCTACGCTCCTCAGATCCTCACTACCATCATAAAGACCAAGTACCACACCCTGGGTGATACAGCCTTCAGCGTCGCTGCCCCCACCTTCTGGAACTCCCTCCTCTTGGCCATCCGACAGTCTCACTCACTGCCATCTTTCAAACTCAACCTCAAGGTCCACCCTTTTTCAAACCACATATAACACCCGAGGCCTCCTTTCTCCAGTACCACCAATCAAAACCGTCTCCTCCCTCCAGATATGTTGTTGTTGCCCTTTGTTGTCTTTTTGTACTGTTGTTTCTCCCTCCCTCTTTTCACTCTTTCCTTACTCTGTGTGTTTGTTCTGTCTACATGTTTTTCACCTGTAAAGAGTCTTTGAGAGTGCCATGAAAAGCACTATATAAAACCTATGTATTATTATTATTATTATGATTATTGTTATTATTATTGGTGCATGCTACTAAAGAGGGGGCCCAGAGCCCATATACCATATAGACAGGGCCTTGCAGGGCCTTCACAGCCCAGATGTTTAGTAGGCAGATGTTGACAGACGATTCAACACCTGGGAAAAAGACATGCGTGCTGTTTCACACACCTTAAGACCCCCTTCCCTAGCAGATGCACGCACACTCCTACAGCCTGGACTGATCTATGAGAGGCCTGTAAAAAGACATGACAGTTATGAATTTGGCGTAGACTGAGAGGCGGACTCGCTGTGTCTCATCAGATGTTTCACAAAGATGTCTGAACGGTAGCAATGGATCTCAAAAGCAAAGTTTATAAATACATGAGTGATTGTTGTTAAATATATGGGCGAGTTTTAATGTTCAAAGTCCCTCTGTTGTAGAGAATGTAATATGCATAATGTTTCTGAATCGCTGGACAAACTGTGTGTGTGTGTGTGTGTGTGTGTGTGTGTGTGTGTGTGTGTGTGTGTGTGTGTGTGTGTGTGTGTGTGTGTGTGTGTGTGTGTGTGTGTGTGTGTGCGTGTGTGTGTGTGTTGTTCTTCATGTAGACTTACCAGTACTTAAGGTGGAATTTCCCTTTTTGCTAAACCTGAGACAGAAGCTGGTCCTACTCAGTGTCACTGTTAATAGAAGAGCCGAGGACATGAACCATGTATGACCATGTACGACCATACGGCTAGTTAGATAAACGTCTTCCTGGAATACTTTGGGCTTAAAAACAAGGAAGTGCACCATCCTATTCCCCAATTGCAATTATATCATCTGAAGAGAGCCCTCAGGATTCTGGGAAAGGCCATCTGCAAGACAGTGGAACGCACCTTTGCCAACTGAGATACTGAGAGGGCTGACAAACGCAGTGTTGTGTTCTGCAGCTATGCTGGGGAAACACTCAGCCAAGGAGTGTGTGTGTGTATATAATTACTTTAAGGGTTCAGGCAGGTGTTTACAGTTGCAAAGGCGCTGAAAGACAATGGAATCCCAGCTTGTCCTCAAGTAGGAGACTCCATCCAAAACTGCGCTGGCCTGCGTCCTGGAGATTAAAAATAAGCTGCCTGCCTGAGCTACCTCTCGATATGCCTCGCCTGTCATTCGTCAGATGTGAGATGAACCGCTGCTTCTCGCTCTTCGCAGGTTTCTCACCACATGCTGCCTGCCTTCCATTTCCCCAAGTGCCTTCTATGGCTCATGCGGAATAAAAATACAATAGCCTTCGGCAAGGAAGCATTTTTTGAGGCCTAATATTTTTTTTATCCTGGTTTTATACAATGTGTATCTTACCATGATGAGGATTTGTATGATGAGATTATCCAACTAAAGAGCTATTTTCCAAAAGGCAATAAAAGCCATTTAAGTACAACCTCAAAACAGCATCAGGGCAATCACACCTGACTTAATGTTATCTAATATTTCCATAACACATTCATACATCAAAACACAGATTTCACTGAATTTAGCCCAGAAACAGAGTGAGAAACATCGGAATATTTACAAAAATGGATACAATTTGTAGATTCTAAAAAAAAAATCCCCCCTGATCCCTATTTGATCCCTAGGACAAAACATCACTGGGCCTAGGGGACTGAAAAGCTGAATCTGACCGCTAATAGCTCATGGTAAATCTTCTCGGCTTTAGCACTGACCCAAACTACGCATTTTTTGTATTCCTTTCAAACTGCAAAAACAGTGGAACTAGGGAGTTTGACTGCTGCTAATAGTCTGGGATTTTTAGTAAATCTGTTCGGCTTTAGTAATGACCCGCCTTTGGTTTTTTTGTGTGTAAATTCTTCATTTTTTCCCTCTCAAGCACGGAGCAGCGCTGCATTAGCCCTGTACCTCTGCTCCCCAGATGACTGTCAAGGCTCTTTAGTAGCAGACAGCAGAGTGCTATATTGATTTGTTGACCCACTTGTTTCCAGCGAAGAGGGATTTGGTGGGACCTCGACACAGCACAGCACTTTGTCATGGGCTCTCCACGCTGATAGCTCAGTAGCATGTCAGATTCCTGTACTTCCCACCAAGAATACGTAATCTACAACCTCCACTTTACTGATACAGATTCTTTGTAAGTTTTTTTCTTTGTAAGTTCAATTCATAGCATTTCAGGTGATTCTACTGGGTTACATCGTAGCTTCATCGTGTGCAGCATTCTGCCAGTGGAACGCTGTAATTGCTGTTGAAAAGAGTTTACTACAGTACAACACTACTAGGACATTACGCAATGCCTTTAGTAATACATTACAACTTGGCCACTGGCATTCTGGTAACAGCACATTTATAACAAGGGCCACGTCTTATAAGATTAAAAATATCTCCAATGGTGTGTGTCCAAAATATCCACTCATTCATTCATAGTGTTACATGGCAATAGGTTACTTTGTTCGATTCCCTATACAGTGCACTAGTGCACAAGAGAACATTTTGGGTTTTGGCCATAAAATAGTATGCAGAAGAAATAATACCCTGATGCATTATTTTTCTTTATTCTGTTGAAAGGGACCATGCACAGAATATGTACATCTGCCAATATTCTCAGCTCACAATATTCATGAAAAGCTATACGAACATCCCCTGTAGCGCTTTCTTCTAGCCTAGCGAGCCAGACCCGTACAACAAAAAGCTGTACTAGGGTCTAGGAGGGCTGGGCAGCAGTGTGGGCGGGATAAACGGTTGCTTCAGCACTCAACGCCACGCAATTGGATGGCAAACAACCAATCCCCACACACTTCTGTGTAACGTCACAGCTGTCTTGTGAAGCGGCAATTCCGAGCCGTCGTAGCAGTGAATGCGTGTGATCACCACAGCCACAAACAAGTTTCCTAATAAATCGTGTTTTCACTTACATAGTTCAAAAATGCCTCGTTTTCAACCACACGGCCCTTCTTGATCATCCAGCGAAATGTTGAGCAATTTGGGGCTTGTTAAATGGTTATATTTATGATTGTTGTCAACATGGCATGTTCGGTGTTAGCTAGCTAGCTGTATACCCATAACTAATACACGGCTGGATACAGCTCTGTGTAGTTGACGACAGATTGGCTAGCCGCTAGCTCGGTAGACATTCCCATCTATTTAGTAAGCGACTTACAGACTTTCAAAGCTCCCAAATGTCTCGTTTTTAATTACATGGATCTTATTAGAATTTGGGGCAGGCATATAATACAAGGCTGGATACCTAGCTCTGTGTTATTGGCGACAGGTTAGCTAGCCAGCGAGGGCCCCTTTGTAGGTGGAGCGGCAAATTCGAGCCGTCGTAGCAGTGAATGCATGTGATGACCACAGCCACAAACAAGTGTCATAAATCGTGTTTTCACTTATACAGTTCAAAAATGCCTCGTTTTCAACCACATGGCCCTCCTTGATCAACCAGCGAAATGTTGAGCCATTTGGGGCTTGTTAAATGGTTATATTAAGACTGGATACCTAGCTCTGTGTTATTGGCGACAGGTTAGCTAGCCACTAGCTTGGTAGACTATGCCATTCCCATCTATTTAGTAAGCTACTCAAAGACTTTCAAAGCTCCCAAATGTCTCGTTTTTAATGGCATGTGTCTTATTAGAAATTGGGGCAGCAATTTCATTCTACACCTACAGTAGTGGTCTGATAATAGCGTGTGACTATCTGGTCCTGTAAAATGCTCAACTTAGCTTACCGAGCTGGTTTAAAACATCGAATGATCAAATGGTATTGTGTTGTGATCTATTTGTGTCCGATAAGTTCATGGTGTATTATTACATCAATCCATGTCAGACACGAAATGTATTATCATCCAGGCTTTTTAAATTAAGTGCACTTTCGTGCTGTACGTAGCACGGACGGACACCATGCTTCTTCTTAGAAAGTTTCCTGTTTACTAAGTAGCCCGGCCCCCCTCGCGATTTGATTGGCCCTGTCATCGGATAACTTCCAGCCTCGCAAAACGACCGGGGTCCGCTAGACTGCCCCCGGGAGCAAATTCAATTTGCGGTCGCTAGGGGCGTCTAGATTTCTAGGCTAGCTTTCTTCACTTTCTGTGGCATTTGTCGTGTACATCGAGAACCAATACGGTGGACAATTTTAATGTAACCGCTTTATTCTTATCTTTTCTAAAATTGTTTTTTTTCAAGTGCTGTTCTTCTGCCCTATTCTGCATAAAGCAATTTTCTTTGAAGTACTATTTCCATCACTGCATTTTCAATTGAGTCTCATGTTCCTGACACATAGGTTCAATCTCAAACTTCATGAAGTGGCAATTTGTTCTTACGATCAGAGCTTTGTGCAACTTGAAATGTTTCACTAGACCGCTGCTTTCTACGTCAACAGCATATACGTACTAGAATACAATGGATGGTGTGTGGTGAGTCTCTTTCTCCTTGTAGAAAGATGCTAAGACAAAGGGAGCAACTCACACTGTCTGTCATCCATGTTTCTCGTGTTATTTTTAGTCAACCTTGCTCTCCGCTTCTGTCAGTGACAATTATGCTGTGCACATATAGAGAAAAGAAGCCACAAACGCAGATCGATTAAAAAGTGAATGGGTGAGTGCTGCACAAAGATGGTGGTGAGATTGCAAGAGCATTTAATTACTTCCTGAAAGACAGCTAAAATGGAATGGCTCATTATGGTAATGGATGAAACAAATGACACCATTCCTCTTCTCGTTTCAGCCAGCCAAATAATACTTCGCACAAGCTGCTGAACACAAAGACAATATATCTCCTTGGTATGACAGAATTTAAGTGCTGATTTCTATTCCTGTTTGTTGCCAGTGATTTAGCGCAATCATTATTTTCTGTCTTGGTACTGCAGTTGCTTCTTAGATTTGGCACAGTTTGGGTTTGTTAAGCCTGTGGGAAATTAAGGTGTCTGTCAGCTTGAGTTGAACACACTTGCTGCCGTGCTCGGCAGCGCACGAGATACAGTGAATAGGAGTAAAGCTTTTATAAACATTAATATTAATAAGCTTGTTTCACTGTTTTGTTTTCCTCTGCCCTTGGAGTCATTAGCCTACATTATATTGCATATATTGGATATGTTTTTTTCATCCAAAGTCATTTAGCTATTTTGGTACAGGGTATTGGTTACTGTCCCTGGACCAATGTAGGGGTAAGATGCCTTGCTTAGAGACACTTCATAGGAGATCAACCATGATTTTCATACTGACACTGGATTTGAACCTTCAGCCTCCTGCTTTTAAGGCCAGAAGAGCTACGTACATTTCTAAAGCACCATACCACAAATTAAGAAATACTGGGTGACAGCTGTCGATAGAATGCCACTTAGTTTGTTCCTTCCCACAACCTCAGTGATGGTCACTCCATTGAACTCAGACCATGTATAGTACATATTCCAAGACATATGAGTGTTGGCCTTTGAGAGTTGTCAGGTTCAAAAGAAAGGGGCATCCATCAAAGGTTTGGGTGGCAGACCACAGACCTGAGTTTCCTGGTGCAGGGCCAAAACCACAGCAACAAAACCACAGCAACCAAGACCACAGCAACAACTGCCCTTCCGCTCCCAGCCACAGTGTCTCGATAGCTGGTGGCTTTTGGCTGGAGATGAAAGGCTCAGATGTAAAATATCCTGACTGCCTGTTTGTGTGTGTGTGTGTGTGTGTGTGTGTGTGTGTGTGTGTGTGTGTGTGTGTGTGTGTGTGTGTGTGTGTGTGTGTGTGTGTGTGTGTGTGTGTGTGTGTGTGCGTGCGTGCAGCGTGCCTGCGTGAGTGACGGCATGCATGCAGATGTGAGTGTGTGCGTGTGCGTGTGCGTGTGCGTGTGCGTGTGCGTGGGGGGGGGGCAACTCTGAAGTGTGTGTGTGTATGTGTGTGTGTGCGTTTGTGTGTGAGTGTGTGTGTGTGTGCGTGCGTGCGTGCGTGCGTGCATGCGTAAATGTGTGTGTCCGGATGCAAGTGCAGGGGCGTGCGTGTGTGTGTGTGTGTGTGTGTGTGTGTGTGTGTGTGTGTGTGTGTGTGTGTGTGTGTGTGTGTGTGTGTGTGTGTGTGTGTGTGTGTGTGTGTGTGTGTGTGTGTCTGTGTGTCTGTGTGTCTGTGTGTTTATGTGCTGGGGCGGGGGTGGCAGTATTCAGAGCTAAGCCTCTAAAGCTAAGCAAGAACCCTTGCCCGACAGACCATTTCCCTCAGTGGGACTCACAGAGATTGTGAAAACGAGAAAGCTACCTCTCACTGACCTTACAAAACAGGGGCCAGGACAGTGCCAGCTGGCTGCCCTGCTTCACGTGGGCGGGTGGTTGATAGGGCCAAGCAACGCGGGCAACGCCAAAGTGGCAAAAGTGGTAGATTATGGGCATTGCCCTCCCCAGCAGTGCAGAAGAGAACTGATGGGCTGGAGCAGAGCCGTGCACAAACATTTTATGGGGCAAGTGCTTGAGGGGGCATGTGGAACTTCCAGCTACTTTACTAGGCTACTATACGTTTATTATGTCTCTGGGCATTACTGACTGTCACATGCTTTTGATGGTCAAGAATTTGTAGATGATCATATCAACATGGACCACAGTACATTGTGACAAAAAAAGAAACTTTGAAAAAGGGCATTTTTTTTGTCCAGTAGGGCAAAGGGGCAGGTGCTTCAGCACTACCTCGTCCCTATCTGTGCACGCCTATGGACTTGCGCCAAGACGCCTAAGACTCTGTGGTCGGTGCACAGAGTGTTCACCTTACCAAGCCAGAGGCCGATGCAGAGACAGTCACAAGCGAGACTTACGTAAAGTGTCCACAGAAGACAGCGGTGCACAAGGATGTGACATTTATGGTTTACCCCCTTTGGACATCATGTTTAAACATAAATGTACACACACGCCTGCCTGGTGATGCACACCGCACACAAGCGCATAGGCGCAGAAAAAATATGCGCTAGATCTCAGAGAGAGAGCACGAGACGGAGCAAAAGGGAGACAGAGAGCACACAAATATTTATTTACACACGAACAGTCTAGCCACGCTCCTTCAAAAACACAGTCATTTATTTATTAGACTGCATTCGTCATGTGATTTCACAACATGGCACAGCGTCCGTTCTTGGAAGGCTACCGCATGAACCGAATCCTCAGGCATTGGGTGGTTGGGGTGGGGGGGGTGAACTGCAGGACAAAATGGGGTAAAGGGGAAGGGGTCATTTGTTGTGCAGGGTAAAGCGTCTGGGGACTGTCAGGAGAAGTCAGCTCTCTTTGCTGTGCCAATCCCCTTCTCTCCAATATGCCTTGGGGTCTTGTGGACAGGGTCCACACACAGCACACTGTGGCCGTCCGAGGTGACTGCGCCCTTCTCAGAAATTCACATCACAATGAGAGAGCCCTGTGAACTATTTATATTTCTATATTTTGCATCTACAGCGCGGTGATGCTTCATGTTTTAATGGTGTGCCTGAAGGGACATTGAGCACTTCAGGGGGGTGGTGAAAGATTCATACAGCAACCAAATGTAACCCGCCTTAATATCCAATCACAGACCAGACATTTTGGTTGGCATGCAGGGCTGCCAATCAGATGTCCAAGGTGGTCCTAACCCCCCCAATGTCACCCATACAGATTTGCACCCATTTCATGCCTGTTGGATTCTGAAGGCAGCCCTGCTTATATCCCACAGAACATTGTCACTGCCATGCAAAGAGAAGAGAAGAGAAGAGAAGAGAAGAGAAGAGAAGAGAAGAGAAGAGAAGAGAAGAGAAGAGAAGAGAAGAGAAGATAAGATAAGAGAAGAGAAGAGAAGAGAAGAGAAGAGAAGAAAAGAAAAGAGAAGAGAAGAGAAGATTGTCTATGATGTTTTGTGAAAAGTAAACTGAGCAAAATACATTCCCTGTCCCACAAAAATGACATGCCTTTTTCATGATACTGTAAGATATCTGAAGGTGAATATTAACATCATTCTGTTATTCAAACGGAAACTTATTTTTGTCATCGCTTCTCCATATTCATTGATCTGCCACATCCGTATGAGATTAAAAATGAGGATTGGAAAATAACGTTTGGTCCTGTTTTGCATCCAGGCAGGCAGCCAGGTGTAGGCAGGCGGTTGCACAGCTACGGCGGCTGATATGACCTGAGCTGATTACTCCTAGCCTCTGTGGCCGTGATTGCTTCTATTACTGACTCTCTCGTCTGCACGGAAAACAATTTGTGAGTAACAGCTGCCTTCCGCCGCATAACGAGGGCCGGGGCAGATTGGGGGAGGTGGGGGTGGGGTAATGAGTAAATGTGACCGGACTCCGTCGCCGCAGTCAGGCTCCTGCCTTCATCGAAAGCAGCCATTTAGCCTTTTACATTGTTTCCCGCACTGCCGGATTTATTCAGTGGAGATAAATAAATACAAACAGGCATAAATATACAGGGTGTTCTGTTCCTCGTGGAGCTACCTGGGGCTCCTCATGGAGATGTCCTTCTCTCGCCATTGCCTCCCTGCTCACACCGACCCCGGCTCACCCCATGCCCTGCCATGGCGCTGACAAAAGGGATGCGGCGGGCGTAACGCCTCCTAATAAATGTGAATGTAAACATCTCACACAGCCTCTGCATGTGCTAATAGAGGCCAGGTCAGCACCCAAACACCTGCTTTCTGAGCCTGGGAGAGGGATGATGACGGTGGAAGAGGTCGGGCGGGGGAGTGGGTGGGGCGGTGCAAGGGAAGGCAGATGCTCTGGGCCTGAGTAATTTAACGCGTCTTTCCAGATTGTACAAAGAACTTGTGGCAAAGGTGCTGCTTCTGATGCTGAAATTAGCCAAAGCGGAAGCTGTGTGAGCGAGGGCTCGAGGGCAGGGTGTTGTTTACTTGTTTACAGAGAAAATGTACACCCCTTCCACAGTCTCTGCCACCGTCAACCCCCGACTCCACAGACCTTGGTACCCTTTGCCCCCCAGCAACAGCGTGTGTCTACCACAGCATCACACGGTGAGCTGAATTTAGCTGGGCACATTGACAGCAACCCCCGGGGCACAGAAGAACCATTTCTTACACTGTGTCTACACAAGCTGACTCATGGATGCAAATGAATGAATCTCAGGGAATTTCAATAATGCAGTCACAAAAGCGCACATAACCAATTGCACACTCAACTTCATGGAAATGCATTGTGTGCACACACTAGCGCATAAATGGAACAGAGGACACATCTGCTTGATAACTATGAAGTCTGCAGTTTCTTGTGGTATATAGGGTGTCAGAACCAACGCCTGCAAACAGGATACATTTTTTTGGGGGGGCACATGTCTACACATATCCTGGTATGTGTAGTACATATGAAGATTTGATAATAAAAACATATCATCATCATTATCATCATCATCATGCTTGGCCTTTACATAGCCAATACAAGGGAAAAGTGGATAATCTCTGTAGCAAAGGGGAGGAGTATCTTTAAATCCATGGAACCAAGCATGCACTCCGACCGTGACATAAAAAAACAGGCTTGTTGCCATGTCAGCCTGGGAACAACCACACAACCACTTCTGTTTCCATGCATGCACATACAGTATGCATACACACACGTACACTCACAGCTGTCATGTCAAGGTCATCAGCATACATATTAGGTCCTCTCTGCAGCCTTCAAGGTCCCTGCCACAATCCATGGGCAATAAACCCAACTTGCAAAATCTGATGACTGATGACAGCCCTGAAGAAACACTGCGGAACTTAACAATAAGCAAATCTTCATGCACCTTGGAAGACATGATGAGGATGAAAAGTGTGATGGGTCTAAAACGTGTGGTGGGTATATCAAAAACAGTTGATGAGAGTGCAGCTGTTTGGTCAGGCATCTCAGTGAGAAGACTCAGAAGTGCACCTACTGTACCTCATACTCTTGTACTCTTGTGTACGTAACTCACCTTTTGTGCAGCATCAGGTGATGACGTGTCGAAGTATCCTCCTCCCTCCCCACCACCATTTTGGTTCCTCTTGCCTACCATGATTCTGATCAACGCTACAGTATACAGCAGTGGCGGCAGGAGAAAGCCATGTGGAGCTTCCAGACCTGACGGATCCACCGATGCAAGACAGATGGCAAGACCTACGACAAGGAATAAAAACATTCTGATGAATTAATTGATTGGTTAATTGTGATACTGCGCCATACAAATACATATTGTATTGCATTGTATTGTATTGTATTGTAATTGCTGAATCCTGTTTACATTGTAATATGTTAGTCATGATGCTCTTTCTGAGACGTTTATGTTCTGTGATCTGCAGAGAAATGTAACAGTCCTGCAGAGTGTTAGACCAGGCCACACACCGTCACGCAAACACACATTTTACACTTCACATAAACACAAGGCAACCCGCGACTCACCATCCATTACCAAGACAAACGGTTTGCTTCTGCCAACCATTAGATAATGAATCTCGCCAGTGGCGAAAAATAGGCATTACACAAATATTGACATTTTTACACACAAACCACTGCTTACATTTTGCTGCTTCTGTGTTTTGTCTCCAATGGGTATATTTGTCTGTATGTGCTTCTCTGTGTGTGTGTGTGTGTGTGTGTGTGATTGTGTGTGTGTTCTGTATGCGTGCGTGTGTGAGTGTGTGCGTGCGTGCGTGCGTGTGTGAGTGTGTGCGTGCGTGCGTGCGTGCGTGCGTGCGTGTGTTCTGTGTGCATGCGTGCTTGTGTGTGTGTGTGTGTGTGTGTGTGTGTGTGTGTGTGTGTGTGTGTGTGTGTGTGCGTGTGTGTGTGTGCTGAAACAGATGTAAGTTTATGATTACTGAATTATATTGTAGTAAATGGCCTTTCCTGAAGTTCTTTGATTTCTGAACCGAATAGGAGCTAGCGCCCAAAAATGTGCAAATCCACAACCATACTCTGATGAGGAAGTGGCGTGGACATCCAAGTGGGGCCTGGAAGCTGTAACCACCTCTGAGTTTTGGTCCATATGGTCCAGAATGGTAATCTTATACCAGTGTGCACTGACATTTTTCAAGTTCAAGGGAGAGCTATGCATTAGTGCATAAACCATGTCTTTGAACTATAGGGTGGTCTTTTCATATCAGGCACTTCTATTCCCCTCCAATGAATAGAAGATGGGAACCCTTTTCCTCCTTCTAATATGCTGAGCAAACCTGACTATTCCATCCTCTTGTAGCGTTCCCTAATTTAAAGCTTTAGTTGGTGAGGTGGTCTACATCATTATACAGTAAAGCGTGTAACCCTTCAGCACATAACGTTCTTCCAAACAGAGACTGCTGACGGTGTTTGTTTTAGAAACTAGTATAATGCAGGCAGGCCAGGCCAGTGCAGGGCCCACCAGTGAGTCAGTTCAGCCCTGCTTATTAATAGGGGGCCCTTTGAGCCAAAAGTGCCCGGGCCCTATTTCTCCCCAGGCCAGCCCTGGTAGTGGGTGTCTGGCAATGAGGGGAAAACACTTTCTAAAATGCTAACTTGGCATTTCGATCATTTTCAAATATTTGTGAGGTCATCACATACAAAAAAGAACCAGATTTGAACTAACCAAATCAACCCAAAATGGTGTTCGCTGTCATGATGAAAGCAGCCAAAAACAAGCCCTGTCATCATCATATAGGGTAGTCAAAGAGAAAAGAGAATATGGGAATGTGCTATATTTGCAATAGTTCTTCCAAGCAGGGACTGCTGATTGAGCTGGCTGGAGAATCTCCTCGATGAGGCAGGCAGGCCAGGCCAGGCCAGCAAACTGGAGGTGCTGTGGGTGTCTGGCAATGAGGATCAGTAGCCTGAAGAGGCTCTGAGTTAATGCACTGCTCTCTGGCTGATCTGAAAGCTCATCCCCAAGGGCATGTTAATGGACCTTTCGTGTCGTCCCTCCTGGACACTCACAAGGCTCTCAGAGGGGTGCACTTTTTTGCGCTAGCTGGCCCATATCATGTAGGTCAAAAACCAGACAGAAGCGATACAGAGCTGCTAGTGTGTGTGTGTGTGTGTGTGTGTGTGTGTGTGTGTGTGTGTGTGTGTGTGTGTGTGTGTGTGTGTGTGTAGGTGGCTGCAGTGGAGATGGGCTTCACGGGATCGACTTGGGAGATAGACAACATCAATCCTCAATCTGGTTTTTGACTCCTACACGACATCCTACACGTTTACTTTTCTGCCTTCTACTGCACCACGCTACCGTGCCAGAAAAAAACAGCTCATCGCGACTGTGATGTCGAGCCAGTTAACACCTTCCAAGGTTCACCTGAAAAGTCAAATCAATGTGGGCTGAATTGTTTTTGTGGGCCAAATAATTTGGATTATTTCCGAAAAAAATACGAAAAGAAAATGTTCCAAAAATTCTGTTAGTAGTTCAGCGCAAGTGGGATGCACCTAAACAGGAAGAGTGAAACAAAGAGATGAGAGTGAGGGTGGTGGGCCTCAGGCTGTGTCAATGGCACATTATAGAGAAGAGGAGGAGAAGAGATGAAGAGGAAGAAGAAGAGAGAGGAGGAGTAGGAGAGGGAGGATGAGGAGCTGGGCAAAAAAGTATAACAGCATGCAATTTCACCCAAAATAACTTTTGCCTCTGAGAGAGAGAGAGAGAGAGAGAGAGAGAGAGAGAGAGAGTGCGTGCGTGCATGGCTGCAACATGATCTCCAAAAATTCCGTGCTCCTGGAGACGGATGTTAAGGACACAAAATCTGTGTCCAAGAGCACGGATTTTGCCAAAATTCCGTGCTCCTGGACACGGAATTGTTTTCCGTGCTCCTGGACACGGAATTGTTTGAAATGCTTTCTATAGGCTATTTCCACAGTCTTGTGTTTTCTCAGGATGTTTCTAATTTCAAATATTTTGTCTAAAAAAAAAAAACATTTCTTACTGACAGGTTAGGGTTAGGCATTGTTTTGGTCTGGGCACAGCTAGTTTTGTTTCATTCATTATATGAGTTTGATAGCCTTGCAACCAACTGGAAAAGGTATTTCTCAAAAATATGTTTTTAATGACAGGTTAAGGTTAGGGAATGTGTTGGTCAGGGCACAACTTAAATTTCTATAGCATTATTTTGTTTAGGATCAGCATTTGGTATGTATTTTCTAATGATAGAGTTAACACAGTGCTGTGGTAATAGCCTAGAGAAAGCACTTCCGTGTGCCCATCACGGAAAACAATTCCGTGTCCAGGAGCACAGAAAACAATTCCGTGTCCAGGAGCACGGAATTTTGGCAAAATCCGTGCTCCTGGACACGGATTTCGTGTCCTTAACATCCGTGTCCAGGAGCACAGAATTTTTGGAGATCAGGCTGGTGCATGTGTGCGGCCCTAATATTATCTATGCCTGTCTTCAGAGAGACAGCGTGGAAGTAGAGCAGCTCTTATTACAGTCAGATATTTCACTGTTATCACTAGATTAGGACAGCTGTTTTTTTACAAACTCCAGCGGTGTGAAGACGTCAAAGAGACATTTGCACACAGGGACATTTAAATGCAGGAAAGCCTATCCACCGAATAAACAATGAAAATGTCAGTTTATTCACACTCGCCCTCGTCTCCAAGAGACTTTAAGACAGCTATTATCACAATGAATGGCACTGGCTCACAGTCAACCAGAGAGAGAGAGAGAGAGAGAGAGAGAGAGAGAGAGAGAGAGAGAGAGAGAGAGAGAGAGAGAGAGAGACAGAGATCTATTAATTAAAATGAAAAGTACAAAAGGCACGTCCGTCTGTGTCATTATCAGAGTTTTGAGTACGTCTTTAATTGAGCCCAGACCCTCTCTCTGCTTTATGTCCTTTTAAAGAAAGTAAACACTCCATTGGTGAGAAGGTGTGTGTGTGCGTGCCTGTGTGTGTGTGTGTGTGTTGGGGAAGGGAGCCACACACATAATCCATCATCGACAGAGAAAGGTAAAGATCGCACAGGAACAGGAAAAGCGAGTAGGAGGAGAAGAGAAGCGTGGCGTTGGAGCGGCTGTGGTGGTGGCGGTGGAGCGGCAGTGGCGGTGGCCGATGTCTCTCGCTGGGAGAGCCAGGCTTGACACTGAGCAGACGAGCCAACGTGACAGCACGCGCTGTACATCGGGGTGAACGAATGGACAATGTGTCAGGCAATGTGAAAGAAAGGCCAATGCAATACAAATACTGTCACACACACACACACACACACACACACACATACATACTACATACGCATGCGCGCGCACGCACGCACGCACGCACGCACGCACGCACGCACGCACGCACGCACGCACGCACACGCACACACACACACACACACACACACACACACACACACACAAACACACACACACACAGCTTAGACAGGCTGCTAAGTGATAGGGCTGGTAACGAGGGCATCTTTGCCACTGAAGGCAATGAAAGCTGTCAGCTGATGAGGAGGGGGAAGTGCAGAGGGGGATGGCTCATGACTGGGTTGTGTTGAGATGTTCACGACAACACACACACACACACACACACACACGCACACACACACAGGACCTTTGATTTCTGGGGTGTAAGACCTCCCTGGGGGTAAATTCCAGATGGAGTGTGTGTGTGTGTGTGTGTGTGTGTGTGTGTGTGTGTGTGTGTGTGTGTGTGTGTGTGTGTGTGTGTGTGTGTGTGTGTGTGTGTGTGTGTAGACGTTTATCAGAGGCTATTGATACTATAAATAAACAACCGATCTGCTTAAATAATGGCATAGCCCTCACTTTGTAATGATGGCCTGTTGGGAATATCAGCAATTGAAATCAGTGAGATATAAACAGTTTGGCTACTTCTGTCATTCTCAACCGCAACACAGACAGACACAAATTCACAACTGTGGACATAAAATGCTGGCATTAACTCGAGCAAAAACGTAACTAAAATATTGTCATGAATACAAACTCTCACACACAAGACCGGCCCAAGGCATAAGCGAACTATGCGATAGCTTGGGGCCCCCTGTGAGCACAAAGTTCCAGAAAGAAGTGTTCCACCATTTTCCCTACTCATAATGCCACAATGGAAACAGGCTAGTTGTGTTGTCATAGGGATGTTTTCTTGCCTCGCTGTGAGTCTCATAGTATCAATGGAACTTCGTTGGAATGCCACAGCCTATCTGAGCATAGTTGCAGGGAGATAAAAATTTTGAAAGCAACAGGGGGTCCAACCCAGCACTAAGATGGTGTACCCAATGATGTGGCCAATGACTGTATATTGGGGGACACCTCAATGACTGTGGGTAAAACGTCATTTTCCATATACCACTTCTTATTGTAAAAACCCTACAACAAACACAGAATATAACAACGAATAATAGTTTTGAAGCAAAACTAAGATATTCCTTTGTGATAACTAAGATATTCCTTTGTGATAGATGGATTTCTGTTTGAGAAATTTTGCTCCAAGAATTGCAGCGCATGATGGGTACACGATCTACAGACAGCCTACTTATGTAGCTTATGAAGCATCTGATGGTATGGCCCTGGATGAAATTTAGCTTAGGGCCCCATAAAAGCTCACAAAATGACATTACATTCATGAAAAGGCATTAAACCTCAAACCTTTTGATACCTGTTATGTTCTCGGCTGGATGCATGTCCCCCTGGCTCCTTCGCTATCTTATCCTGCATGCTGCTGGATGCTACCGGTCTAGAGAGACATAAAAAGACAGATAAAGGGGCTGTCATTCAACACTATAGACTGCAATGGGTGTTCTCATTTGCATGATGCCAGGACAGGGCACAGGAGATAATGGGCCATCCAGCCAACCTGAGCAAAGCCGATTACACCGTCAAGGGGGACCATACTGCACAACAACGCCAGTGGGGGTCATTTACCTCTCAGCAATTTACCCGGAAAGGTATCTGCAAACATCACAGGCGATTTGCAAGAATGAGGCGTGCGTGAGTGAGCACTCACACAGGCACACACAGGCGCACACAGGCGCACACAGGCGCGCACACACACACACACACACACACACACACACACACACACACACACACACACACACACACACACACACACACACACACACACACACACACACACACATTATGTAAACAGACAGGATGCGGAGTATCACTGAATGTGATTCCCTGAATGACCTTTGATTGTGTTGTTTGCGCAGGTAGCCATAGAGATGGGACTTTACCACCAGGTCCAGCGTTAGGAATCTATCAGGATGCTAATGAAATTATGGGATGTGGAGGTCAGAGTGTCGTAGCGGACAGTGGAATGGGAATGAGCTACAGGGCTGATGTCAGTCATTTCTACCCAATCCGTCCTTAGCACTGTATGAGGTTGGATGAGGTTACCTTACCTCTATGAGGGCAATTGGGCAATAATTTCTGTCTCGTCGCACGCCAATCTGTACCTCAATCTCTTCATAAAATAGAACATTTCAGATTAAACTTCCCCGGATGTCTGCAGAGATGCCTGCAGTATTATTTAGCCAAGCTCCACACCTAATGCATTAGATCAGGCGTGGGGAGCCTGTCTCGTGGGCCGTTTGCGGTCCTTGAGGTGGTTTTAGCCGGCAGCCGATATAATTGTAATATTATGCAGCTTCACATGAAATATGACATATTTTGTAAAGGAATCTTAGAAGATGCATTTGCAGTACAATTAGGTTATATTCAGGGAACCTAGAGAAGGAGGTGTTTGTTTAAAAGGTGGCTGCCTTCAATATAGGCCTGAAGTGAAGGGGAAAATCCTGGTCTGTGTTCATAGCAGGGCCCTCGGAGGACTGTTATGGCCCTCGGATGAATTTGACGTGGCCCTTCGAATGAAAAAGGTTCCCCACCCCTGCGATGGGGCCTGTGTGGAGGGGGTCTCTGATTTCCGCTTCCTGGGCGTGCATCTGAGGGACGACCTTACTTGGAACACCAACACCACTGCCACCATCAAGAAGGCACAACAGAGACTGTACTTCCTTAGGGTCTTACGGGCTAACCATCTACCCCAAAGTCTACTGGTGGCCTTCTACCGGAGCTCCATAGAGAGCATCCTAACATATTGTTCATGTGTGTGGTATTCCAGCTGCACAGCAGCGGACAGAAGAGCTCTTCAGAGAGTGGTCAGCACAGCTCAGAAGATCACCAGCTGTCCCCTGCCCTCTTTAGAGGAGTTGTTCTCCTGTCGCTGTCTAAAGAAAGCCAAGCAAATCATCAGAGACCCCTACCATACTGGACATACAGTGAGTCCAATATGTATTTGATCCCTTGCTGATTTTGCCGGTTTGCCCACTAATAAAGACATGATCAGTCTATAAATTTATGATAATATGTATTCAAACATGGAGAGACAGAATATCAAAAAGAAATTCCAGAGAACAACTTAAAATAATATATTTTAAATTATTTGTATTTAATTTAGGCAAATAAGTATTTGACCCCTCTAGCTAAAGAAGATAAAGTGCTTTGTGGCAATGTCCTAGTTGTCTAGCACTGAGGTCAGATGCTTCTTTTAGTTGATGACAATGTTTGTGCATATAGTAGAAAATATTTTTGCCCATTTTTCTTTGCACATTATCTCTAAAACATTAACAGTTTGTGGCTGTAGCTTGGTAAATGGGAGGTTCAGTTATCTCCATAGAATTACTATAGGGTTAATATTTGGAGACTGTCTAGGCCACTTCACAACTTTAATATGCTTCTTATTGAGCCACTCCTTCGTTGCTTTGACTGTATGTTGTTTATTATTGTCATGTTGGGAGATCCAAAAATGGCCCACCCTTCAGTGTAGTGGTGGAGGGAAGGACGTTTGCACTCAGGATTGCACATTACATGTCTCCCTCCATCCATTCGTTGACGATGTGAAGTTGTCCTGTGCCTTGGCTGGACAAACACCCTCAAACCATAATGATACCACTTTCATGCATGATGCTGAGGAGGGTGTTCTTGGGGTCATAGACAGCAGTACTCTTTCTCAAAACACATTGAATTGTGATTATGCAAAAATATCTTGATTTTGCTTTCATCTGACTACAGCACCTACTTATCATATCCCAAACCCGTCTGATGTCCGTTGGCAAACCTCAAGTGGGACTGCACAGGTTCCTTCTGAAGTAGAGGTACCATGTGTGCACTACAGGATTTTAAACCTCTGTGGCATTAAGTGCTACCAGTAGTTTTCTCAGTGATTTTGGTCCCAGTAGCTTTGATATCATTGCCTAGTTCATCCCGTACAGGGTGATTTCTTTCTGTTCTCATGATTATCAAATCCCTACAAAAGGTCAAATCTTGTATAGAACCCCAGACAGGCTGATGGATTGTCATTTTGTATTCCTCACATTTTGGAAGAAATGCATCAACAGCTGGGTCATTAATACTCAGTCTCTTTCTTGTGGCTTTGCAGCCCATTTCATTTTTGTTCAGGTCTAAAATCGTGTCCCTGATATCATTTGACCACTCTTTGGTCTTTCCCATGCTGGTGAGGTTGGAGTGTGACTGATTCACTCATACTATGGACTGATTCTGCTGATTCAATGTGTCTTTTATGCATGTTAGTATGTACAGGTGTCTTTAATTCAGATGACAAGTTGATCGGAAGTGCCCATCTGGTCTGTGGGCCCGGAACTGTAATCAGTTGGCAGGGGATCAAATACTTATTTTGCTCGATGAAATGGAAATAAATTTATATATATTCTCTTCAGTTAATTTCTGGATTTTCTTTTTGATATTCTGTCTCTCCATATTAGAATACATATTATCATAACATTTATTGACTGATCATGTCTTTGTTAGTAGGCAAACCAACAAAATCAGCAAGGGATGAAATACATATTGGACTCACTGTAAACTGTTTGAGCTGCTGCCATCAGGCAGGCGTTACAGGGCTCTGTGTAGCCTACAAAAACAAACAGGCTAAAAGACAGTTTTTATCCAAAAGCAATCTACACACTTAATTTTGCACAGCTGACTTTTTAAAATCTTAATTATTTTTATACAGTATATATATAGGTTCTTTGTTGATTTTTAAGCACCGTGAGCATCTGCACTTTACCAATTTCGTTGTACCTGTACAATGACAATAAAGTTTCATTCATTCATTCATTTCATTCATTCATTCATTCATTCATTAGATAGACTGGGAGCCCTCTGCACATATGTATTTGAGTCACTGGACTGGACTGCTCTCTGAACTGCACAGCTGTAATTGGTGAAGTGAAGTGCTGGCATTGAGGTATTCATTATTTCTTTGAAATGCCATTAGAACAACACCAGTGCTCTCTAGGTAATGACTCCTATCAGTGCATTACATTCAAAACAATATAAATAAATAATGTGACCATAGTTACAATGTTCTGATTGTTAAATAAATAATAATTTGAAGCCTTTAGTTAATTCATTTCCCTTCAAGAAATGCAGTCTCCACTGGCACGCTGACATTCCCTATCTGGTCAAAGCAAGCGAGACATAATCATAATGGAACATAGAAAAGAGTTCAATCATAGGGGTTCGATAGTTTGATTCTGAGCAGTGCTATAACACACACACCCACAAATACTGAATGACAGGCAGCCAGCCTCTGAGGACAAGGGGGATGGAGAGAGCAGAGAGAGGGAGACAGACAGGGAGAGAGCGATGGAAGGCAGGGTGGAGGGAGAGGAAGCATACTGGAGGGGTGGGGATGGTGGTGGTGGTGGGGGGTTGGAGCGCTAAAACACATGCGGAAGACTCAGGGCAAATGATGCATATGAAAGTCTGCTGAAAGCTTTGCTGTGGCGTCGAACAAGCACAGCAAATGTGGGGTGGGGGTTGAGAGAGGGAACAGGAGTTGGGGGGGCAGCAAGGGTAGAATAATAGTCGGGAGGTGCTTGCTGCAGCTCTTAGGATTATGATGAGAGTGCCATGCATAATAACACTAGCTTCAGGATCCTCCATTAGTATGTTACAGCTCTCATCACACACATATAAAATGTGACCCCTCAAAAGCTCCAGCCATGTTAATTTTCCTGTATGGAAATTAAATTCCACTGCCAATTAAAATTCTAAAGTGTTGTTTTGTCAGTGTTATTTTGTGTTAGGTAATATTGTATGGAGCGTGCTTGTTTTGAAGCACTTTCTATTGCTTCACTCCGATTGCAAACAGTGCCACAGTGGAGGCAATACTGTGCTCCTTTGGGTTCAACCATTAAGTAGGTTAAAGTGAACCAGGGTTATGGTTACTGTGTGAAGAGCATATGAAAAATGTAGCCCTTCAACTGCACAAACACTTAAATGAACAAAATATTCATTAGAAATAATCTTCATTTAATAATGAAACATCACCAGAGAGTTTTAAGGAAATTGAACTTAAAGACAATGACATCACCAAAATACCAGAGGTATATGAAAATAATTAAGCGGAAGATCTTAACAATTTTAATATAAAAATCTGTTTGCTCATGGACATTCAAGCATGCTTGTAAGGTGTAGTGTGCTTGTAGGTTGCTTAAAACCTCTTCCATGCTGTTAATCAGTATGCCCTTTGGCTAGTCATTCCTGCATGCAAGAAATAATTTTGGTGTGATAATTAAATTCACACCTTGCATTTTCTGGGAAGTGTAAAGGGAGTAATTAACCTCTGGCCATGGATGGTATAATTTGCCTTTAAATCACAGCTGCAAAACAGCAAATTCTCTAATGCATAGCAATGGCCTTCAGGTGTTGTTGAAACTGATGTTTGTGTTGTTTTGCGTGTCAAAAAAGGCAGGAAAGAAAGTAGGCTATAGGCATAGATTCATAACGCACCCTAGTTGGTGCAAATTTCACTGCAGTTACTTTGACATGTTGGCGACTTCAGGTCTACAGTACAAGCTACAGGTCATGTTCTATTAATTTGGGAC
This sequence comes from Engraulis encrasicolus, assembly GCF_034702125.1. NCBI lineage: Eukaryota > Metazoa > Chordata > Actinopteri > Clupeiformes > Engraulidae > Engraulis > Engraulis encrasicolus. The sequence continues at coordinate 7,026,688 of NC_085858.1, forward strand.
TGACAGAACTAATTATACCTATTTGCACACCGTAGTTCTACTACCAATAAGGTTGCCTGGTTAACACCAGACCTAATCACAATTAAACGATTGTGTAGTCGAACTAAAGGCAGGGGGGTTCCCAGGCTACCAATAAGGCACTGCTGAGATTCGAACTCAGGATCTCCTGTTTACTAGACAGGCGCTTTAACCAACTAAGCCACAGCGCCCCACGGTGACCAACGCCACCCATGCCTATTTTAGAATCAATGTGCGTCGCTCTACACTTCATTTGCCATTTGGTTATGCACGTAGGCTTGGCGCGCGACTGCAGTCGGTGTCACGATACCAAGTGGCGACCTAGGTCCAAAGTTGTTCATCCTGTTTGTGTTGGCTACACTTCAACAAGACAAAGCAGGCAGCCATACGGCACATGAATCCTTAGCAGACACCGTCAAAGTGTCCTAAAATCTACTTACGGGCCTACTCTGTCTACGGGCAATTGGCAAATAGGGCTATGTCAAAACTTCATGGAGGATGAAAGAACGACAACAACACGCGGCATCATTTAGCCTATTGGAATGACCACATGGGACCAAAAACGAAAGCACTAAACTGGATTATCGAAACGTCACAAAAATTAGGTCTTAACTATTATAAAACACATTGTTAAAACTCGTAGGCTATTTTCTAGCATACAAACGCTGCTGGACATTTTTATCGACTCAAGTCTTCAAAGTTCAAACCTTGACTCGTGTTTAAGGGAACAATTCCACCTGGTAGATGACGTGTTGGGTGACTTTTACCTTGCTTAAGCAAACAACCCCTCCTAAAGCACACTCATGGGCTACATTAATCTTTAGAACATTAATTCTATTCTTGAAAGAAAGTTTCGCGGGCTGTGGGTGACGTGTTTGCAACCACGTCGCAATTCGCTTGAGATCTGCGTTGTTGTCAGAAGCGTACTTTGTTTATAGTATACTACCGCCACCTAGCGGAAACACTTGATCTCACGTTGGGCAGTAGGAGACTGAGTTGGTTGATTTGATTCATTTTTCATTCAAATCTAATTTCAGGAAAAACAGTAGGCCTATATTGCCAGAAAACCATGCCTTAACTGCTTCATGTGTCAGGTGCATTAGTATAGAAATAGATCCTGTAGGATCCATTCTCTTCTAAAGATATGGGTAATCAAAGGCAGCTTGCGCAAATGTGATGGGTGTAGTTGTCACAAAATGATACATTTCGAATTTCATTGAGGTCCATTTGCTACTTGATATACTATTTAGAACTTCAATGTAAAACACCTCATGCTATGGCTAGACCACAGGCAATGTAAAGTATTGTGATGACAACCAACCCAAACTGACATGTTTAACTCCTTTTAGAGGCTAGCTCTCAGATCATAGAATGTATAACCCTATGTCTCAGATGGATTGCCCTAGCTAAGAACAAAATGTAGGCCTACCTATATTGTAGCTAACTCTTTATACTTTCAAATGGCCATACTGATTTTGATGGCAGTAGTCATCACATAGTCACTCATAGTGCAATGCGTGAGAAGAAAGCAAACATTAGGCTTTAAAAAATGTGGTATGTGGAAAACACATTGTTGTCTGTCTCACCTCAAGGTTATGATTTTACCTCCACCATCAACATAGATGTCCTGTGACACTAACTACATGTCTGTGTCAACGGTTTTGATCAGCGACCTTTAGAGGCTGAGATATGACATGTGACAACCAACCCTGTTCTCCCCCAAGTGAGCTCACGTGTCCCATGGCACTACCCCATTTTTATTTCCTTTGAGTGAGAAGGTATTCCATAATTCAAATAAACTGTTGAGCATAGTGAGAGAATTTTTTTTCTTCAGCTGCCACTGCATCTTTAAATACACAATAAAATGCATTGCAAATATTGCATTTAATTCATTACATGACATATTTTCTTCATTGAGTAAGATGGCTTTGACTTTGATGCCTTCCCATGTTCCCTTGACAATGAGTGACCCATGCAGTGTGCACCCACACATCATATGCGCCTAGGGCACATCAGTAATATTAGTGCATAGAACACAGGTCAGCATAACGAGTGGTCTCCATCCAAATGGCTCATCAAACTCTAGTGAAAAAAACGACACCACACAGTGATATCCCTCAGATCCCAAAGTCACACTGAAGGCTAATAAAGTTTGTTTGTGAAACAGAGAGGCATAGCTTCCACACAAAATCTTCTGGGGGGTCGTGTCGGATTCAGTTTGCCTCGCTTGGTTCTTGTATGAAAACAATGCAGAGTTCCAGAGAGCAGAGGTATATTATGGGGTGGGGGGAGGTGCATCTCACTGGTCCAACATGTAGCCTTTGTGTGTCCACAGTGAGCTCAGGATATAGAAGAAGCCCTCACGTTGAGGAGATGACTCGGATGCCAAAGTGCGCTCGCAGCTGCTCCAGAAAGATGAAGGTGAGCACGGTCTGGGGCATGAGCCGAATGGCAGCCGGAACTAGACCCTGAGGAGAGAAAATGTTGGCCAATTACGCATTATGAACCAGCATCAAATTCCTGCGTTACACCACATCATACCATGACCGCACACACACATACACAGCACACCAAAAGAAAGGTGAGAACAGAGAGACAGAGATGGAAAGAACATCACCACAACCAAAGGTGGGTATTCATTACGTTGGACATCCAGGAATTTTTGTGTGAATGTCAACACTCCGTCATAATGACATGGGGGGGATACATTGAAAAGACACAAAAATTGGATACATACTTTTAACATTCTACTTGCCTCTTGCTGTAGAACTTGGTCAGGTGACACATTCTTAAACTCCAATGTTCACTTTAAACTATCAGCTAGCACAGGTTCTACATACATGCACATAGCAAATATATGGTTTTGACAACACTCCGACTTACTGAATTTAGTTTCTGCTATGTTACTGCTTCTACTTGAGGTGGTGTTGCTTCTGGGTGTTTTTACAGGTTAACTTCACCCATCCGGGTGGTTGAAGAGATGTTACATTTATTACAGCTGAAACACAGTATGTGGCTGGGCCATGTATTCATAATTATCTTATCACAACAGACAACAGTACCTTGTAAAAAGCCTTGGGTCCCAGTTTGGCGGTATCAAGCAGACAATGGACAACACCCTAAAAGCACAGTGTCAAACAGGACGTGAAAATCAGGTGCATTACATAAAGGCTCCACCTGTTGCATCATTGCACATATAAATACAGGGTTATACACACCTTGTATTCCCCTTTTGCGTTCATTAGCCTGGTCTTCAACACATCTAAAGGCTGACACAGAATTATAGCGCAACCCCCCTGCAAGAAAAGAAAAAACAAAAACATTTACCATACTTACATTTGAATGACTTCAAATATACATTTAATTTAAAAAAAGACACCCAAAGAATCTGTGATTTAACATAAGGTTTACAGGGAATGGTATTATTAGTATGGACTGAAAGGTCATTTTCAACAAGGATTTATTGCTCACACTACCCTTGACTCGTCAGTACCCAAAGTCAGATGTGGATTATTTTTTCAACCAGCCATGCAACCAAATCCTGGTGTGTTTGCATATTGTTTAAGTTTTAGCATACTCCAAATGTCATTTAATCATCATCTAACACCAGAAGACACCTTACAACACAACAGTATATTTTGGAATGATATCTGGAATACACAGCATTCCACATTATTACGCAAATGACATTTTTGCTGTTTCCACAAATAATCAATATAAATGACAGTCATCATAATTTTCAAGTCATCAGCCATTAGAGTACAATTAAAAAGTTTTTGAATGAACCTTCCAATGATAACGGTATTTAAAAAAATAAATAATACAAAACTTAAAATGCTCTGTTCCAAATTGGGTCATTCCACGCCAAATCAACAAGAGCCCGCGCACTTAGGTCTCAAAAAAATCTGAAAATATTACCAAGTGTACCTGTGGTACTTAAAGGGACAGTTTGGTCAATTTCAACATGCAGTTGTAATCCTCACACTACCCTGTACTTGTCAGTGCCTGAGATTTTTTTTCTTCTTCTTCAGCCGTTTCCGAGATCCTGGTCATTGTAATGGGGGCAGCTCTTTGTTTACATTTCAAAAAACATTTTTATTTATTCCCAAAAACATCCAAAAGGTTATAAAACATCAGCAGACAACTAGAAAACAGCAGTACCTTTTAGGAAAATATTTGGAGTTGGCCTATGTTTCATTTTTTAAAAATGTAAACAAACGCTGCCCCCATTAGAATTGCTCATATCTCGGAAAGGGCTGAGCCGAAAAATGTGGCATCACCAGGTACTGACAAGTCAAGGGTAGTGATTTATAGCTTTTTATGAGAGTGATCCCACTTGTCTCTACAAGGGGAAAAAATCAAGAGGCTATGTTGGGCACAAATATGTCTTCTGAAGGCCTAAACAGAGCACAGCCAAAAACTCCAGTACAATTTGTATCATCTTTGAGGGAATGCTATGACGATGCAGGATCATACAGACCAAAACTGACAGTTTAGCAACGAATTATTCCTATCTATGTACCAGCATGCCAAATTTTAACTTCCTACATGGTTTAGTTATTGAGCTACGGGCTTGTGAACTTTGACAAAAAAGAGTGTGAACAAAATGGGCACCCCCCTCCCCCAGTAAAATTGACTGTAACACGGAGAGTATACATCTTTCATTCAAATAAATTTACAGTGTTTCTCTTATGTACCACGGGTAAACTTGATAATATTTTCAGAATTTGTTGAGACCTAAGTGCGCGGGCTCTTGTTGATTTGGCGTGGAATGACCCAATTATTACGCAAGACAGATTTGTAGTATTCCAAATGTCTTTCTTTTTTTCCCATT
>NC_085858.1:7036539-7159039 GCF_034702125.1 Engraulis encrasicolus
GCCTATCTGTCGGTCTGACCTCTTTCTTACACCCCATAACTCACAATGACCACACTGGAACTATGAAGCAACAAAGACCACTCGATACGCAGTTTTTCCAAACGTGTAACTGTAATTTTGCTCCACGCTGCCACACATGGGCCGAACAGGGTGGCACCACCACGACGTCTTTAGGGCGTGAGCACATGTCCACATACTGCCCTCCTCACACCCTAAGTTCAGCTGCTGCACTAGTTTCCCAGACCTCAAGTTCTACCGCTCGATGAGCGTGCTTTCGCTGCCGTCTTCAAGAGACCAACCCCGAGACATATATATGGGGTCCTACAAGACTCGTGTAATAAGTAAGCCTTTGCAAGTAGTTTTCTTAAATGCTTTTATATTGTTTATTAACGCTAACAACTAACGCCCAACCAATATCATGCTGTGGAATTAAGAACCCGGTCAAGTTCATGGGGGTGCAGCCTTGGCACGCGCGCGCTTGTCAAGAGTGGGAGCAGCTGGATTCTGGGAGGAAGTAGCCTACGTGACTGGCATAAAAATAGAAACAAATATCCACACACGATATTTAACCTGCGTATGTCGTATTTACTCAACACAGAAATATTCAATGAAGTTATACATCAACTTTTTTTTATACAGCCTGATATTTGTCAGTTATTGCAGCGTGGTTTAGGTATGCTGTTTGGGTAGCCTACTATCCTGTTTATCAACACCAACAGGGGTCAGTACAATATTGAAGGTGCAAAAACTTCAAATCTTTCAATTTGTAAGTGTGTATGCCAGAAGATGGACTAAGAATGGTGCTGAATCAAACAGGTAGAGTCTAGGGTGGCCCAGGATGCTGCCCACCTGCCTTCCTTGCAGAGTAGGGGTAGGCCTACTTCTATGGACGATGCCTGCTGTAATGGTAAAGTTTAGGACCACACTCATAGAGGTAGAAAATAACACTAGAGAGGACACAGCAATTTGCGACAGCACTGGGAAATGGCAGCTGGAGCTTCCCAACTTCCGTAGGTAGTGTAGGTACTTTCAGGCAATGCAAGTCAATGGAGAACACGCCCACCCATGTCAAGAAATTAACTAAAACTGTGTAAATATAAAGTAACACTTTAATCAAAGACCACATTTGAAATGTCAGGCTACATATCTACTGAAATCATATGAGCCGATAAAATACATTTAAAAATCAAATAATATATTTTATGAACATAGTTAGCAACACACTTCAACTAGTGTCCTTGTATAGTGTGTTGATGGACATTTTCACACGATTAAGCCATTTTTGACAGAGGTGAGCCTCGTTCTCCGTTAATTTCCATTTCTCTGATCTACCTCCAGATAATGGCCGCTACAGATTGCCGTAAAAGGGGGGGCGGGGTCCTCTCTAGTGTAATTTTCTACCTCTATGACCACACTCTTGTGAAACCAGATGAGCACTAGGACCTGCCCAACATTTGGGAATCCCTGATCTGAAACTGATGGATGGCACATGAACATATGCATGTCATCAGTGGTGTGGCCAAAAAAATGACCTCATTAGGATAGAACATGTTACACTTGACATCAGTGTTAAACGTGCAGGCAAAAAATGGCAAATAACTTGGCCTCGCGGCAACGACCCACACTGGCCTTCAAAACCACCTTTGCAATAATAATCTTTCCAAGGTGCTTCATGTGCCAGCCAATATAGTGTACACAATGAACTGGTATAGTCCCATAGGCCAATTGAGGGTGGGGGGCCCAAGGGCCAGAGGCCGCAAGGGGCCAGGCCGACTTGGCCCCATGGCCACGTCCCAAACTGGCCTTCAAAACCACCTTTACAATAATCATCTTTCCAATTATTTGAGTTCATGAGTTGCTACCATTGATTGTGGTTGCAACAAAGATGTCTGTGTTGTGTGTAGGCCTACCTACTGTTTGGTGGATTCAGCATTTAAAATTATGCTTTTGGGCTTTCGGTCATGACTGATGGGTAGTAATCTCAGCATAGCATCACTTGCGTGGCCATGTGACATTAATTTTGTCATCTCAACATATCAAGTCTGAGGGAGTGAGTGAGATGGGATTTGTCATTCCTTGCCCTAAAACTGATTAGAATGCAGAAAATTGCATCTTAATATGCAAAAAAAGTCTGGGGTAGGGCCCCTACACAAATAATCCATCCACCGAGACCCCCTGCCGAAACTGTGTCGCCGATCCTCTGAGCACACACAATGTACGTAGATTACTGTAGCACTGTCCAACTCTATAGCATGGAAGAATGGTGTGTGTCGAGTGTCCAATTACCTGCTAGCTGTGAGCACTGTATAGTTGTCTTAGCATGCCCGATTAGCAGGGTTAAGGGGGGTGGTGGATGAGGGGCCAAGACAGTGTCTGGCCCAGGGGGCCATCATTTCTTAATCCGTCCCTGATTATGTCCCCAACTCATAACTTTTGAGGCAGTTTAGTTAAAGGGTTAAGGTACAGTTTTTTGTTCAAAAGTGTCCCTTTACAACAATATTAAATTCCTTCATTTGTTTGAGTTACATGAAGGGGGGCAAACTTTCATTTGCGTGCACCCTCTTGAGCTGCATTAGCTTATCAGGGACACACACAGTTCAAAATGTATCATGATTTGCTTATTATGGCACGACAAACTCATAACTTATGATATGGTCACTTCTCAGCCATAGCGTGTTTGAATAACAAGTTATATTAACATATTCAAATATCTGATTTAGGTTTACATACACACTAATTAAAGTGTGAAAGGTAGTTCTTTGATAGTTTTGTTCCAAAACCACTGAGAAGCGTACAAGTGTGTGAAGCAAAGTAACTTCCTATTTAAAGAAGACATGCCTCTTAGTAACTAGATTGTTTTCGTTTACCACAAACACCAACCCTGTAGTATTTGATTGCAATTCACAGTTGTCAAATGGCAGAGTTGCTCTGGGCGCGCTTCTCAACAGTTCCATTCCCCACTAAGTTAGCAACTTAGTTGGTTGCAATGCAATTTCCCATAGGCAACCTACTAAGTTACTGCGCTTCTGAGAAACAGGCTCCTGCTTAACACCAAGTGTGGATTCTGGGCACATTTTGCCATTTTTTCTCTCTGGTAAAACTATATCCAGTATGTTTTTTCCATGCACAGACGAAATGTACATACAATACTTGACCATATTTATTACAGCTCAGGCAACATTGTCAACCGTGTCCCCATGATGAAGGGGCATGCCCTGTTCCCTTGCAGATGGACATACAGACACACAGCCACACAGACAGACATACATACATACATACACACGCGGAAAGACAGACTCTACACAGGGCCGTCACAGTATTGTCCCTCGATGGCTGTATGTGACACAGACAAGCAGGTGGTGAGTACAACGTGTGTTTCCGGGCTCGTGACCCATGACAGTCCAAGTCTGTGAGTTTTTTTTTTTACCACCTCTTTCATTCAGTCACACTTGTGGGCCAAGTGGCAACGTTTAAAGGCAATTTGTCTTCATAAATTCCTTTGACTGTTATATAAAAAAAGAGAATGCGTAAGAGAGCGAGACGGATGGAGGGAGGACATAGGGGAGCTACTCCAGCTCCACTGTGCCACCGGCGGCCTCCAGGGCAGCCTTCAGTTTCTCAGCCTCGTCTTTGGACACGTTGGCACGGATCTCCTGTGGCAAGGCCTCCACCAGCTTCTTGGCCTGTGGAAAAGAACACAAATGAACAGGGGCATCTACAAAATCGGTCTACAGTACATGGTCTCCCCCAACTGTCAAGTATGTGAGTGTGTGTGTGTTTGTGTGCATTGTGGCCAATTGGCCCTACCGTGGCGCTAACAGTAGGGCACTTGTCTACTATGTGGCCAACCCGAGTTTGACTCCGGCCCGGGCCCTTTGCCCATCTCGCTCTCCCAACTCACTTCCTGTCACTACCTTCACTGTCCTATCTCCTATTAACAAAAATAAAGGCTTGAAAAGCTGTCTACAATGTGGGCTTGTATGCCCACGGCGACCCAGGTCCTTTGGGAGCCCTGTCCCATCCCTCCCTCTCCCACTGCTTTCCTGACAGTCTCTCAACTATAAGAAACATGATACAAAAGCCCTTAAAAACCAATCACATAGGTGACAATGCTGGAAAGGACTCTCCTGCTACATGTTTGACTTCCAGGTGAAGCAAATCATGTGCATCTCTTCCAAATCCTTCATAACAGGACTCTTGTCTACAGTTAAGTAATCCTTCTCCATTTCCACCTGTTCTGATAGGGCTGCATACAGGACAGTGAAAAGCGACAGGAAATGAATATGGAGAGAGAGATGGGGTGGGGTTGCGTAATGCCCGATCGGATTCGAACCCGTGTGTCCCTGGGCATGCAAGCCCATAGGTGCCCACCCCACCACCTCATTTATACTTCTGGTTGCAACATTTCAAACCAATTAAATTCCCCTAAATTATCAATACAATCGATTCAGAGACTAATGATGAAACGACTGAAAGAAATAACATTGTCAATGGATGCATCCTCTAGAGAACGCATTTTCTAGCAATATATATCCAGATGTATGGGGTGCAATGGGGTGCATTCAGAGGACTTACCTGCACAAGATTCAAGCCTTGCATGCTGTTCTTAACCTCTTTGATCAGTTTGACTTTGTCAGCTGCGTTGAGTGCCGTCAGTTTTACGGTGAAATGCGTTTTCTCTTTCTTGGCTGGGGCTGCTACCTCCTCTTCTGCTGCCTGATAACACATTTTCCCACATGAACATGCAAGCATAGTTATGGTGCAGCACATGATGTGAATTTAAAACCACGTTGTAATGTGAATGTCATATGAACTTATAAAGCATCAGCCAAACAAAAGTGCCATTACCGCTGCCGCTGGTGCCGCTGATGCTGCCATCGCGCCCATGGGCATCATTCCGACATCTTGGATATTTAAAGTTTTCTGCGGGATAAAAAAAGGACAGCTTAATTAGTTCCTGTTATGTATTGTACCCAAACACTCAACGAGTAAACTGCAGGAGCTCTTGTCAACTTCACAGTAAGCCTTTACCTTGAGCAATTCGTTCAGGTCTGAAACTTCAAGTAAGGTGAGACAGGCGATGTCATTGACAAGCTGTTGGATTTTGGGAGAGTACTGTTTGGGTGAACCGTCCAGGGGAGGGGAGGCGATTGCGTCTGATGGACAAAATAAACTCGTCTTCATCGTTCTGATGGCGCATAATGCTGCTGGCGTCTGGAGGTTTGACCTGCGAAATGACAGACATGCCTTTTATCAGAACACCAATTATCACACAGCAGGCACAAAGCAGGCACACAACATGACTTCATTACAGCGGAACAGCGATAATTTGACCATGCGTTTTAAAAACGTTTGTTGAATCCTTTTCACAGACAGATACTATACCAAACACCACGTAGTTGTTTCCAATTTGAACGATGGCATTTCCATACATATAAGCAACATGACCTTGGCTTTGATTCATGTTATGTTGATGGCTGACGCCAGGACTGTTTAGGACCATGCTAGCAAGCTAGCCAGTCATAAACTGAGTTCAGAACGGGTGCAGTCGATGAATGAATGGCAAGTCTAGCATCTGCACCAGCTAGGTGTCTGAGAAACAGGTGCAGACATGACATGGATAAGCCAAGTAACGTGGTGGGAAAAGAACTAAAACACCTTATTTCTTTAGGATCTGTGACTTCAGAGAGATACAGGGTCTGTAGGTCTGCAGAAGACATAGCACAGAGGCTAACACTATGGGAGAGGCTAGCTACCTAGTATAGCAGGCAGACAACAGTGGGGTAAAATGAACTATTGAGAATACTGCAGCGTTGATCGAACAAAATGTCTATAACAATCCTATCATGGTATAACTGCAATCGTGTGTTACTTGGTCAATCAATGGTCACATCAATTTCAAACCCGACTGCCCTTGACTGAATTGGCTGTAGTGCACTTGCACAACCATTCTAGCCACCGGTAATATCGCCGTTACATCACCACTTCAGTTGCTTACCGTTGCCTTTGTACTACTGTTCTCAACGCCGCCCGAATACAGTGCCTGGTGCAGTACATCCTTCTTGCTATATTCTACGATCCACTTCAATATTTTATCAAACTCTCCCCAAATGCACACCAGTCTGTCACTCCACTCCACCTCACAGTTCAAAAGCACATGGTGTCCTCCAGCGACTCTTCCTGACCTACCCACAATGCATCACTACCAAACAGCCAGTTGGGCGGTCTGATTTTTCAGCGCAACTGAATAAACAGCGCCCATTGGTTACATGACCTGTCAAATGTTCACCAACCCTTCTGTATGGCTCTGTCACCAACGTTTTGACGTACCAAATGTAGCAGACCTTAGTGACTTCTGATTTGTCATAGCCAGTTGCTGTGTTATTATCTTAGATAGGCTATATCACAGACCTTGCTAGTAGCCTAGTTTACATTGTGGTCAGAAAATATAATTAAGTCAGTAGCCTATTTTACCTCCATTACACCTCAGCATTAACAGGGCCTACCAATAGGCCTGGTGTCGTGTGTGTGTGTGTGTGTGTGTGTGTGTGTGTGTGTGTGTGTGTGTGTGTGTGTGTGTGTGTGTGTGTGTGTGTGTGTGTGTGTGTGTTTCATCTGCAGTGTAGGCTACCTATGCTTTCTTGTGAGAAGCACAATAATTCCCCTGCGCTGCCTTTCCTCTTGTGTGTGTGTGTGTGTGTCTGTGTGTGTGTGTGTGTGTGTGTGGGGTGGGGGTAGGTTAAGGTGTCAAGTAGCATACATAAACTTACATGAATACAGAAGACATTACAAAAGACATTACACACGTCATTCCACATATTAACCATATATAGCTCACTCTTACGTGTGTGTGTGTGTGTGTGTGTGTGTGTGTGTGTGTGTGTGTGTGTGTGTGTGTGTGTGTGTGTGTGTGTGTGTGTGTGTGTGTGTGTGTGTGTGTGTGTGTGTTCATCAGCTGTGTTAATGCTTTTGTTTTTGGGAAGCACATTCAAGTGAACTGCCTCGCCTCTGTGTTGCCTTTCCTAGCTTGGGTCTCCGGTTTGTTAATCTGATAACCAATTCAGCAGCTGTTGAGCAGAGCAGAACCCCACGAGCAGGAGGAGGAGGAGCGTCCCAAGAAGAGCCTCTTAGGCAAGAGACATAATCTTCTGTTCTCCATCTGCCAGTCTTCAGCAGAGTATAGGTCACCTGTAGCCTGTGCTGCCACAGCACAGTGAAATCTAGCTAATATTCAAATTCAAAAAGCTTTATTGACTAATAGATGGGTCTCTGAGCAGCATTTTCACCTGTCCGCCCTTTACTGTTAGCTGTCAATGTGCGAATGTGAATCTGTGGAGTGTGATTCGGATACGCTGATCCTTCTTCAGACCTCCCTCTGCTTCTGCCCCTCATCACCATGACCATGCTACTGTCTCCTGCAGCGGACCGGAACCAGGACGACATCTTGTCGGTGCTGGCAGAGGTTCTGGAGGAGCAGTCCCACCGGGAGCTGTTTGGCCTGGAGCTGGGCTCTGGCACGGGCCAGCACGTTGTCCACTTTGCCCAGGAGCTGAGCTACGTTACCTGGCAGCCGTCAGACATCAAAGAAGAGTCTAGAGCAAGGTGAGAGACTGAGAACCCTTTTGAGCTTAGAATAATGTTGCTGGTTATCACCAGACCATATCACATGTGATTGTGGAAAGCAGCACGGGATTGCCCAGGCAAAGAACAATGAGTACTTGTATTACAAAACAGTCATACCCCCCACACTGTTATTCATTATACAGTGAGTACATCAGGGGTAAGGAACCTTTTTCATTCGAAGGGCCACTTCAAATTTTATGAAGGGACGTACTATGAACACGAACCAGGATTTCCCCCTGCACTTTATGCCAGACCCCATCTTCACTAGCTCCCATGAAAATATTGTAAATATAATTTCTAATATTGCTTTTCAAAACATGCCATATTGCATGTGACACTACATAACATTAAAATTATATCAGAGACCGGATAAGACGGAATTACAGGCCGTAAAAGGCCCCCGGGCCATAGGTTCATCACTCATGCAGTACATCATGGTAGCGAATACAGTATGTACAGCATTGGTGGCCCACTAACCACCTCTCTGGATACAAAATTGTTTGTGTTTTACCTCAGTATCCGTGCGTACATTGTGGCGACCAAAGTGAAGCGCGTTCTGGAACCTGTGCACTTGGACGCCAGTGAACCTTGGGACAAGTGGGCGGGCCTTCCACGCTGCTCCTGTGATGTCATCGTGGCCATCAACCTCTTCCATGTCAGCTCCTTCAAAACAGCAGAGGTGCAGTGACACTGGCTTCCCTCTTTCATACCAAGCATTACTGTGTCTGGTGGTTGGTTTGGTTACATCTTTTTCCAACCAGCTTTGGCATAATGTTACTACAAATTTAATCATTAAATAGTCACTTTATAATGGAAATTTGTGGTTAGAGTAAGCAAACTGGATGGGTACCACTAGTCACGATCGCCGGTGGGGGTGTCTTTGTGTGTGTGTGTGTGTGTGTGTGTGTGTGTGTGTGTGTGTGTGTGTGTGTGTGTGTGTGTGTGTAGACAAGCGGGTTAGATATCCCGGGCCCAGGGAGGGGGATGGAGGGTGCATAATTGGGACCCCAGTACATTGTGTGTATTTAAGGGGGGCCCTTTCAGCTGATTTTGTCCTGGGCCTAGCAAAAGCTGCCAGCGGCACTGCTAATAATGACATCTAATGGTTATGGGTTGAGGCCAGGTATAGTTGTGACATATGTATTTATTTATATACCTACAGGGTGTGTTTCAAGGAGCTGGAGAAATTCTGAGACATAATGGCATTTTGATGACCTATGGGGTAAGATGAGAACAGCAGGACTGAGTTTCACAGAGTCTAATTGTAAACAACTGGGTGTCTTATTGGTGATTGAGAGACATTTTCATCCAAGGAGTTTCATCACTGACTGGTACGCTATATTGCCAAAAGTATTTATTAACCTGCCTTGACTGAATTTAAGTGCCATGCCATTCCTAACCCATCCCATTCAATATGATGTAGGTCCACCATTCGCAGCCATTACAGCTTCAAATCTTTTGGGAAGGCTGTCCACAAGCTTGAGGGATGTGTAGTTATAGGATGTTTTGTACCAATCTTCCAAAAGTGCATTGGTGAGGTCACACACTGATGTTGGTGTGATGAGAAGGCCTAGCTCTCAGTTTCCACTCTAAACGAATCCCAAAGGTGTTCTATCGGGTTCAGGTTAGGACCCTGTGCTGGTCAGTCAAGTTCATCCTCACCAGACTCTGTTATCCATGCCTTTATGGACCTTGCTGTACTCTGGGGCATTGTCATGTTCGGAAGCGGAAGAGGCCTGCACCAAACTGTTCCCATTAGGTTGGGAGCATGGAATGGCTGCAAAAGGTGGACCAACATCATATTGAACCCTATGGGTTGGGAATGGGATGGCACTTAAGTTCATACGTGAGTCAAGACAGGTTAGCAAATACTTTTGGAAATGAAATGTACTTGGAGGAACAAAGCGTCTTTATGTGTAGCTCCAATAAGAAGTGACCGCAGTTGCTTACAGTACAACCTACCTGTATGTCTTTGAATAACATGATTAGATTCGATTAGATTGCCTTTATTGTCCCCAAGGGGAAATTTGTTTGTTGTTGATCTTGATGAATAAGAATATTCCGACAGTACAGAGAATAACTATGTTTTGAGATTAAGTGATGCATTTCACATGGGGTGAATTTTTTTAAGATTATACAAAAATTATTTACATCCAAATTCATTGCATATTTCACTAGCTGTCAAGTACTTTTTTTCCAAACATTTCTTTAAGCTGTCAAGTACTTATACACAGGAAAAAAAATCCTACAACATACTTTTGATAAATTAGAAAAATATATATTTTCACCTGCATTTTCTCTGATTCACTTTCAGCCTTATGCAATCAATGGCATCATCATTCCTGAGAGTAATGAAGAACTAGACAGGACTCTACGTGAAAAGTGAGTGGAGCAAAACATGAAATCTGGCTGTTCACAGAAGTCAGTCTATAGGTAGAATAGGCTGGTGTTGGCATTAAAGGATTTCAGCCAATGTCAACAAGCACTTGTTTTGCTGACACTACCCTCGACTAGCCAGCATTGGTTTGTCTGAAATGTTTGAAATGGCTTAGCATGCTCCGAATATCACCCTAAATTATGCAACATCGGCAGGCACTATAAAATACAGCACTAACTCTTTGAAATTGTCAGATGTAACTCCATATCAATTCTTCCCTATAGAAACCCTGAGTGGGGGCTTCCTGACATTGACGTCCTGAGACAGATTGCCTTCTCCAATGGAATGCGTTTGGAGAGAATGGTAGGATTCAACTTACTTCAGCGAGATGTAGAGATTAGATAGCAGAGAGATACACTTTCCAATACCAATGTCCTTAATTTTCATCAGGATTTATAGTGTGTGTATGTGTACATCACTGTGAGCAACATATTTAATACATAACATCTCCTTTATGTTACAGATTGAAATGCCAGAGAGCAACAAATGCCTGGTCTTCCGGAAATCGTGAAAAAGAGACCCTACTCACAAAGAATGTTTATTTAAATGTTTATGGAGGACTCATCATTTCTTCATTCAGGCAGAAACAGTGATTTTTTAAAAATCCTTCATAAGCTACTAAAACATCTTGACTAGTCAACTTGTGAACAATGTGAAATACACCTTGCTTTAAAAGAGGAAACTGCGCTATGATGTAGCATGTCAAGATGATACAATTACACTAGACTACTGTACATGTACTATGGCCTACGAAGTACAAGATACTGAGGGAAAGGCAAGACGTGACTGAGAAACGTGAGTAACTCAAAAATTATGTATTATTGTAACACAACTGTCACAGAATATGACAAAGAATATGACCAAAATATATGTATAATACCACTTTTTGACAAACCACACATGGACTGAAATGTGGACAATAAAAGAACCAGATATTTATTAAATATAATCTTACAATTAATTCTTGAAGTCAGACAGATCAGTATGATGTGGTAGAGAGAGATAGAGTTCACAAATGCCATTAAAGGGTTACAGAAGTCACTGGTTGGTGGATTTACATACATGCGCAGTATATAACCATTCTACAGCACTGCTGTCTTGCTAAAACCCACACATACACACAACCCTGCACGCATACAGACACTGAACGACACTTGCGCCCCTCTGCAGCCAAAGCAGTGCACAATGAAAAAGTTTCTCCACATCCATCCCATCCACACCCTCATTCTATACAGTCACTCAAAGCAGCTTAACACTTTATTGACAATAAGGAAGCTTAGTGTGTTTAAAACAGATTGAGCCTCCAGCTCATCTGCAGAAACATATGACCTATGAACTGTCCCTCTGCCTGACATTATTTACTGAAGATGGGGGGGAAGATGCCTCGCTGTGCACAGAGCAGTACACAATGGGTTGAGGGTTTGGCTTTGCTACATCAAGTTGTGAGTGAATGATGTGTTGAAATGACAGCTGTAACTAACACGTCTCAATGTGCTGCAGCTGTTTGGAGTTGTCTCCTACACACATCTAAAACATTGTTTTAATTTTAAAATGTACTTTGAAAGACGGTGTGAGCAAGTAGCACAGATATAAAAACTGGCTGCTCTTGTAGAGCACAATTTGTGCCTGATTGATATGGTGGTGCACTGGAATATCGTCTATAAAAGTCAGTGAAACAGAGCAAGGGCCATCAACTTGGTTGAAACACTGGGTGCAAGTCAATTGCTCTCCCGTCCTTTCCTCCTCCTCCTGTCCACCCTGCACCCACTCTGTCCTACAAAGGCAAAGGGCAGTAACTATGCCAACATTGAAACTGAGAAAAATGTATTGGTTGAATATTGTAGCTACTGCAAATTTGACAAAGCAGTATCTCTACAACGGGACATATTTGGGAAATAAGGCTTACTCACAAGATAAAGGGGGTGTGATGAAGACCAATTTCAGTCTTAACTCGATTTCGGAAAAATATGTAGTTACTGCACTTTTCGACTGTAGGGCAGCACTGTAAAGCGCGTTTCAGGAGTGCTCCCACAGCCGATGGGGAATGTTGGGATGGTAAAGCTGAACCATTTCCACCAATGGATGCTCGCCTCTGGTAATATACTATTCTAAACCAGTATTTTCACACACGCCAGTTACCAATGCACCGAGAAGAGGAAACAAAGCCAACTAAACATACACACACATCCACCCTTTCATATACTTCTGTACACACTCTATACTCTTGCATGGACACACACACACACACGCACACACGCACACACACACACACACACGCACACACGCACACACGCACACACGCACACACACACACACGAAGATTCACACTTCATACTTTTACATACACATACCACTATTCTGTTGCGCATAGTTGCAAACACACAAAGAAATACACACTTGCACACCTTCAAAAGAAAATCACTGGACACATGCAAATCTGCTTTAGAAAAATATGAGACAAAACGGTGGCTGTGTCTTGTGTGTGTGTTTTGATCTTCACTTCTTTGCTTGTTGTTGTTTATTTACTTGTTTTTTGAATTCTACACCACTGACTAAACTGAGATTCTGCAAACCAGGAAAGGACAAGACTACGCACATATGCAAGGAGAGAGAGAGAGAGAAAGAGGGAAAGAGTTGGCAGAAAATGGAGGGAGGGTCCCTCCTCTTGTGAGTCTGTATTCTTACCAACTCATACTTCATCTTAATGGAAGAAGACAGAGAGAGGGCGGGAAGGAAGAGGAAAACCAGGGAGGGGGTGTGGACCAGGGGGAGGGTGGTGCACCGCTTTTGCAATACGCTCATGGCATCGCTTGGTTGTCAGCCACGCTGCACGTTGGTCTGCAGACAAGTGAGGCCAAAGCCAGAAAGGGGGAGAGAGGAGGAGGAGGAGGGGTGTAGTGTGTTGGAGCCCACGGTCTGAGGCACTGATTGGTGAGAGCAGGTATCAGTCAAAGGAGATGAGCTGGGCCTCAGCACTGCCTGGGGGGCCCTGCACCGGCGGCTGCTGCTGCTGCTGTGGAGGCGGCTGTTGACCACCGGGGGGCGCCATCTGCAAACAAACAAACGTATCATGCAAACAAGTGAACAAACAAAAAAAACGCATCATGCAAAAGCAGCCACTGAGAAAAACATTGACATTCACACCAATAGCCATTCCAGCAGGGGAATATCTTCCAAAGGCAGGATCAAATGATAAATATGGAAACATTAACCTTCAGACAGTGGTAAAGCTGCGAATACATAGCCTACAGATGCCATTTGGCAAAGAAACTAAGGATTCTTGTCCTCCGATAGAAGACAATTTCTCACTACTTCTAGGGTTAACTTACACCTGGTTTGCTACTGACTCACTTTCTTGGCATCCTGCCCTGGTGTCTATTCTGACTTCAACATGTTGAACTTCAGTGACAAATTCGACAACATTTTCTGCATCAGCCCATTTTAAATGAGCAACAATATTACTGATTAGTGCATAGGCAGAATACATACAATACATGACAGGATTTTACATTTCAAATGTTGTGGCCTAGGGGTTACACGACCTTACCAAGATGACGAACCCACAATTTATTTGTATTCATTAAAGTACAATTTATAAAGTACCGGTACAATTTAAGAACACCTTAATTTTGACATTTACTAACCCTTTTAAAGACATTGCTATTATTTTGAACATACAGCTGTATGCGATGGTGAGAGCTCGCCATGTATATGCAGTCAGTGAAGCTACTGAGGACCTACCTGCTGATACATGGGCTGTTGTCCGGGCATGTAGGGCTGCTGGGGGGGCATATTTGGGTCCTGCCCTGGCAGAGCCGTCATCATGTTCTGGGGGCAATGGAAGAGAGAAGGGGGGTGAGTGCAGAACACAACAAACACTTTCATGAGTTACCCAAATGCATGCAGGCAAAAAAAGAGCTGCGCGACCACATCATATGGTAGGACTAACGTGATGACATGTATATTATGAAGACGAGTACGAGAGCAGCACAAACTAAGTATGATTTAAAACCAGATTTAATTTCACCAAATAAAGGGGAGCAAGTCAGTCCTAAACATTAACCCATTTAAGCCTAAGGCACCTACAAAAAAAAAAAAACGCCTGCTGAATGCCTAAGCCCTTTTTGTTAGAAGGTGCCCTCAGCCTATAAAAACCTAAATACAGTCCCAGGAAAAAGTTTGTACACCCTTTGAAATTTCTTACATTTCTGTCAAAATTGATCATAAAACATGGTCTGATCTTCCCGGAAATCTCAAGAAGGAACAAGCAGAGTCTGCTTTAATTAATTCCACCCAAACATTTACATGTCATCATACTTTTATTGGTCATAAGGCCATAGCATTCACAAGAGAGCAAGGCATAAGTAAGTACACCCTTGCATTAAGTAGGTTTTAACCCTCGGTTAGTTGCAATAACCTCAACCAGATGTTTCCTGTAGTTGCAGATCAGATTAACAAAATAATCTGGATGAATCTGGTCTCCCTCTTCTTTAGAAAACTGCCTCTCGTCAGCAAGGTTTGTGGGGTGTCTGGAGTGCATAGCTTTCTTGACTTCATGCCATATAATCTCAAATTTTTTTGTCAGGACTTTGACTGGGCTATTCCAGAATGTGTATTGCATTATTATGAAGCCATTCTAAAGTCGATTTGCTTCTAAAGTATGGGTTGTTGTCACATTTCAGCACCCATCCTCTTGTGTGCTTCAACTGTGTGACAGACTTCCTCACGTTTTTTCTGTAAAATATCACAATAAACTTGAGTTCATTGTTCCACTGATAATAGAAAATTGTCAAGGGCCTGAGGTAGCCAGGTAGCCGCATATAATGATGCTCCCGCCACCATACTCAGAAGAGGAGATGTAACCAAGAATAGGTAAAAATGGGATTCATTCTGCCAATCTAAAATTAATGGGGTTTCTGTCCAAAAAAATATTGCTGCACCTTTGAGGTTTGCGAAAAAGCATTTATATGCTTCATAGAATTGCTGCAAAATATTCTGTAGACCAACATTGAAACCAAAGTTGAATTGTTCAGGGGAACACACAATGTCATGTTTTTAGGAGAACTGGAGAACCACACCTTAACCAAAACATCATCTCCACCTTTGAGTATGGTGGCGGGAGCATCATTATATGCGGCTACCTTGCTGCCTCAGGCCCTTTTCAGTTTGCTATTATCAGTGGGACAATGAACACAGAAGTTTAACGAGATATTTTACAGAAAAAAGTGAGGTAGTCTGTCACACAGTTGAAGCACACAAGAGGATGGGTGCTGAAATGTGACAACAACCCATATTTAAGAAGCAAATCGACTTTAGAATGGCTTCATAATAATGAAATACACATTCTGGAATAGCCCAGTCAAAGCCCTGACAAAAAACAATTGAGATTATATGGAATAAAGTCAAGAAAGCTATGCACTCCTGACATCCCACAAACCTTGCTGACAAGAGACAGTTTTCTAAAGAAGAGGGAGACCAGATACATCCAGATTGTTTTGTTAATCTGATCTGCAACTACAGGAAACATCTGGTTGAGGTTATTGCGACTAACTGAGGGTTAAAACCTATTAAATGCAAAGGTGTACTTACTTATGCCTTGCTGTCCTGTGAATGTTTACATCTTATGGCCAATGAAAATATAAAAACTTCTAAATGTTTGGGTTGAATTAGTTAAAGCAGACTCTGGTTGTTCCTTCTTGTGATTTCCGGGAAGATCAGACCATGTTTTATTACCAATTTTGACAGAAAGGTAAGAAATTTCAAAGGGTGTACAAACTTTTTCCTGGGACTGTATCTCAGCCTCCGAAGCACATAAAAATATGAAATAAGTTGCATTCAAAGGCCAGGAGCCCCGTCTTGCATTAGAATGTGTTCATTCAGGTCTTGCATACGCACGCTTAAAAAAAAAAGGCACGTAAGTCAATGCAGTGTATATGCAGCATCAGGTTTCAATGGGTTAAGAACCATTTTGGTATATCACCCAAATAATGGTCATCGGTATCATCGCATGACCCACTGACTTTGCCAGACTTAAGACATTCATAAACTACCCCGGATAAAAACAAAATATCTGGCTTTGATTCCAAGTACTTCCTTTAAAAAAAATAAAATAAAAAAGAATGTGCTACTTCGATGGATCGCCAACTGCTTGTCAGGTTGCTGGCTAGATCTGATCAAACTGCCATGCTGCAAGATGCATGCTGTTTTTTTTTTAGCACTGAATCAAAAAGCATGAAGTTCACTTACCATTTACCTAAAAGACCAAAAGGGCAGAAGTGTTATCAGGAGCTGTACCCACCTGCATGTTGTAAGGCTGATAGCCCATGTAGGCGATGCCGTTAGTGGGACCAGCCTGGGACATGTGGGGGACACTCTGGGCTTGAGACGCCACGTTCTACACGGGTGAAGGGAGGATTATAACATTATCAATATCAGCAACCCAGGTCAAAGTCACACTGGATGCTGTACTGGAGAGGTGCCATTACTTAGGTGCCATGCCATGCAAAGCCATGCAACAGCATGTGACACTGAGAGTCAATGACAGACTCACAGATCATCTTTTTCAATTCAATCATTTGGAGGTTTAATGTTCATCTAAATTGATCTGATTTTAACATTTGGCATTATCGGACATTCAGTCTGAATTTTGTAATTTGAGAGTGTGGCATTTCAGGAGGTACCCAGATCACGAAGGAATTCACATAATTAGCTGCAGGGAATAGCAATAACATAAGGTTTTCTTGTGTAAATATGCTGGTATTATTGCATTGAAGGCATTGCATTTTATTGCACAATTAAAGTTCCACACGAGACATGGGCATTAGTGTTACTGGTAAATTGTTAGTATTTCACAAAATTAGGACGTTAAAGTTGCATCACATTTTGCTAGATCACTGTGTAAATCAATGTGTAATACAATCAAAGTTAAAAAAGACAATTATAAATTAACAATGGACACAAACAGCCCAGCACAAATTTTTCTTTTAAGCCATGTATAAAAAGCTCTTTCATATGATGCCTCCCCTCACCTGGTAGCCCTGTGTGGGGGTGGGCTGGTAGCTGGAGTACGCTGGGGTGGTGGTGGGGGGAGCTTGGCCTGGGGGTGGGGCCTGGGCGTTGTTGCCAGCATTCTGATACATGTAGGCATTCACCATGTTGGGATCTAACATAACACATAAGGACGTGCATTACAAGATGAATGAATGAATAAAACCAAATGGCTGCCAATTCTAACTTAAACCATGACTTTGAGAAGTTATCACCTCGAATACACATTTTCTTAGATGGAGCTAAAATACCTTTTTTTCTTGTTTTGTGCTACCATACAATCTAATGCCAAAAAAAACCTACTAAAAAGTAAACGACACTGTAATATGGTTACACGCATATCATAACGGTTTCTATTGTGCATGACTCTGTAACTGTAAAATCCAAAATAAACTATGGACAATAAAAAGATGGAGCAAGGAGCATGTCAGAACAGCAATGTGTCTGGCCTCACCTGTGGGGGGCATGGCCTGGTAGGGCCCTCCAGTCTGTCCGGGCTGGTTCATGTAGCCCGCGTGCATGGGGGAGCCCTCCACAGAGTTGGACGGGCTGAAGGTGCCCTGGTAACTAGGGGGGCCGGCAGGCTGGTACACTCCTGGCACGTTGGGGGGCAATGACTGCATCTGCAATATCAGGGTACAAAATGGATTTTTTTTTGTGGTCCATCATGACCAATTTTGACAAGTTACGTAGTCACTGCACTTTGGTTTTGCAGGGCAGTGTAGGTACCTGTGCGTAGGGCAGAGAGAAGGCGGGCATCTGGGCCCTCATCTGGATGGTGTGTTTCTGCTGCTCCAGCCGCATCTGTCTCTCCTTCTCCTGCTCCTGCAGCCGCTGGATGGCCAGCTGCCTCTGCATCTCCAGGTACTCCTGCAGTCCACACAACAATACATCATTACATTACAAAACTGAGATATTGCCCGTGCTCCTGTACTTCACAATCTGGTGCGTCACGGGAAAGGACCAGTAATTGCAGGTAAATAAGAGAGCCACTCTATTATTTGCCTACATCATTACATTACAAAACTGGCATATTCTTTTCACCACTGTGCTCCTATTGACAATTACAGTACAAGATCATAAATATACAGAGCTTAGAGATATTTGGAAAGTTACTTTGATTTATAACTGAGGTAAGTAGAGAAGGACAAAACAAACTGGTGGACATGTTTCTTTCCAGCTACTATTTCAGTAGCCTTACCTATCGATCACAAACTAAGAGGGAACGATTAGAGAATTGAATGTTTTCCATTTAGACAGACTACAAAGATGTGCATCAGGTCTCTGGGCGCAGACTTGTGCGAGTAGTCGGTCTCTCTTGCTCACCTGTTTCTTCTGCCTCATGATCTCCAGTTTCTGGGCCAGCTGGATCTGTCTCTGCCTCTCGGCCTCCTCTGCTGCACGCCTCAGCTTCTCCCGGTGCTCGTCTCGTAGAGCGTTCAGGGCCGCGCGTGCGTCCCGCACCTGGGCCAGCTTGTCCTGCAGACCTTCATAATACACTAGGACACACAGAGAAACAGACGAAAACACCATTACATTGCTGCGGACTGCCCAAACACTCAAGTATTCTCCATTAAGCTACTCTCAATTACGGGGGCACTGTGGCGCACTGCACTAATACGCCGTACCATATACGGGCCACATTGCCCAGGGACAGCCAGGTTTGTTTTCCAACCGTCATTTCCCAACCCTATCCCATATCTCTCTCCCAACTACTTCCTATATGCAATACTGCCCTACCCGATAATAAAGGCACAAAAAAAAACGATTCTTTATTAACAGTGTCAGACAGTGAGAGGGCCAGCAGCTTCGTTAAATTACACATGTAAACAATGTTGGAAACATCCCATGATGGGCAAAGAGAGACAAGATGATGGAATTAAACTAAAACTAGGTAAAGCTCTAAACACAAAAATTAACCTTTCACATCTGTAAATGCCTTTGATGCCTTTTTCTGCAACGGTTATCCAGTGCATGTTTTCTGATAGCTTCTTTTTTTTTTTGTGATCAATTTTTTATTTATTCAACAACATCAAAGTAAATGGAACAACACATGTACAACAACATAATCAATACAAAGCCCTTAGCCCTCCCACCCAACCCCCCTCAGATCCCACACAATCACCCCCCCCTCCACACACACACACACACACACACACACACACACACACACACACACACACACACACACACACACACACACACACACACACACACACACACACACACACACACACACACACACACACACACACACACACACACACACACACACACACACACACACAGACAGACAGACACACACACAGACAGACACAGACAGACACACACACACTGATAGCTTCATTTTTCACTGTTTTAGAATTATTTGAAATGAAATCAGTGTTTTGAAATCACTGTTCACTATATCTACTTTTTATGAGTGGGTAATGGGAACATCCACAATGTGGACAATAATATAACATTTCAGAGGACAGATGGAGCTAGTGTTAGGACATGGTGCAACATTGTAGCCCACCCACTGGACAGCCACACATGGGGGGCATGATGATCACTCACGTCTCTTCTCGTCCAGCTGGTTGAGGATCTCCAGCAGCTGTGGGTGCATGTTGTTGATGGACTGGAAGAGGGAGAGCACGGCGCTGTCATTGGTGATGCTGCGGCCGCGCATGTGGTTGCTCTTCATGCGGTTCAGGAAGGTGGTGACAGCGTTCTGAAGCGCCTTCAGGAACTGCTCGTGGTTCTCCTCCGACTCGCCGTTCTGGTACTGCTGCTGAGGACGGAAGCACAGGGGGAAACCTCAATCAAAGGCTACTGATATTGACAACAACACTCGGGCCACTGAGGCTACTCCTTACACTGGATTAAACCAATGGACCACAACCAAAATGAATGCACTTATTAAGTAAGGGTTAACGTTCGGCGAGAAGGTCGCTACCGTGGAATAGCAGCACGACAGAGAGAATCTTTAGACCCCGACGCGGAGCGGAGGGGTCTTGTTCTCTCTGAAGTGCTGCTATTCCACAAAGCGACCAACTCGCCGAAAGTTAACCCGCTTATTATATGGATATACTTAAATGATTCACACATGGCGGGGACATTTCTTTAGCCCTATTTAATGTTAAGTCTATTATACTTTTTAATGTCAAAAGATTGTTGCTGCGCAAAAAAAAACAGTGCCGTTGTGGAACACCGCTAGGCAACAGCTAGGTAGCCAGGACAACAGGTGTTGTCTATCACAGCAGCTGATTAGAGTCTTGTTGAAAAGTCGCTTTAGCAGTGAAAAGTCTTGTTGCCATTGACAGCGGTCTGTTATAGACCAACCCGTCCGTTATCGAAAAATAACAGACATGCGAACGTTGGGGAGCCCCGTTGAAATGAATGGAGCATTCGACCGATGACGTCACACCATATAATAACTTAATTTAACAGAATGCATAATCTGGGCTCTTAGGACCATAAAGAAAGAATATGTATTAGAAATATAGTACATCATAGGTGAAGATGCATCTAATTTGACTGTATTCACCTGTATTCACTTACAGCAGGAAAACAAGGCCAGCTGCTAAGATCACTGACTTAGGAAGATGAACAGTAGCCTACATGGTTTATCTCAAACCTGAAAGACCGTTGGGGTGGCCATTTTAACAATGCTGGGTGAGATTAATCCCTTTGGATTCAAAGGTTTTCTTGTAAAGTCTCTGTGGGCCATGTGAAATATAACATCGGGCCGCATGTGGCCGCGGGCCTGAGTTTGCCCATGTCTGGCTTAGTATGTTAAAGAGCGTGTTCAAGGCTTAAATATTAAAAAAATACCTCCACAATATTGACCGGCTGAGGAGCAGGGGTGTGAGGGGTGGTGTGAGCGGTGGGGTGAGGGGTTTCCACAGGTTGACTGATTGGCATGGCCGGCATGGGCGGCTCAGCCAATGGCACAGGAGCTGGAGCAGAGGGGGTGGGGCTCTTGCGCACCTCTTCCTGTTTCTTCTCCCAGTACGTGCGGTTTAGGTAGTGAGCCAACTGAGGAAAACAGAATACAGTCGGTCATGATGCGATACAGGTTCTATGCCTGCACAGGTGCTAGTGAGGCTGGAAGACTTGTTTGAAAAGACTTTACAGCACACAAACAATAATACACATAATTCTATGGCAGCCAAGATTAATATTCTTCATTAATATTCTTTAGCCAAGGTATTCCTTGTGGTAAAACTCAAAGTGTCCGTACTTACCTCAGGGTCAACATCTTCAGCTGAGGGGGCAGAGGAGTTCTGCATCCAATAAAAACATCAGTTAGTAAGCATCACTACAATGTCACAAAAATCACACGTTAGTAGTTAGCTAAAGGATGTTTTTGCTCCAAATATACACATCACATCATTTGACATTCATATTTCTGCCTTGGTATCTATTTTCATATTTGATCTGGCTGTAATATTAGTCTTTGAAAAAACATGCCAACTGCATGACCATAATAGCCAATCCTCAACTTGTGTTATGCATGTTCGCATGCAACAATATTATGCATGTTTTGATTTAATGAAAATGCCATCAACTGTAATGTGGACCGATATAAAATGCTATGAGCACACCCTGCGAATACAAATACAAAATGTAAAGAAAATGATGATTGAGTGGTGGAGAAGCATTGCTGTGCTATTGCCCCTTCTGAGAGACAACAAATAAAGAGTCCACAACAAGGAGAAGAACAGAGGGTCCAAAAAAGTTAACTTGTCTTTGAGGCATACAAACAAATGTGTCTTCATATGGAAAGCAAATGGAAAGCTGACTGACCACCGGAGAGGAGTAGAGTGTGCTGACAGGAGGGGCCGAGGAGGTCACAGGGGTGGGGTCAGCTTTTGGGTAGACTCCGTACGAGCCCTTCTGCCTCTGTGGGTGGGAACGGCACAGAGGGACAAAGGTCATGGCAAGGTCATGGGTCAAACAATGGTCACCATCATGCTCGTCACTCCAACACCATGGGTTCTTTCTAATAAGCAAACTCCCTGGCTCCCTTGCATGCTTGTGGCCTCACAATGATGTCGCTGACAACAGAAGTGTATTTCAATATCTCTGCATTATTTTCTCATTTGCAATCGGTAAAATGAATGAAGAATAGTCCTCCAAAAGTTGTTGTGGCTAGAATGACAGCGGGGAAACTTAATTGTTTTCTCCACGGAGACAGTCAGTAAAACGTGAGGCCACAATCACAGGTCGAGGATGGGAAGAAAGACCCTCATGTTGTCCGTCCTACACACTTTTTAATCTTTAAATAGGGAATCAGCATCTTGTGTGCAGAAAAGTCACAATTGAAGACAAGGTTTGCAAAGTTAACAAACTTAATTCAGTTTCATTACTATATTGAAACGCCTCGTTTGGGAGGGTCCAATCTAAATGCAAATATCTGTAGAAAAGGAGTACTAGAGAAAATGAGAATCATAGTTCAAGTGTGTGCATGAGTCCATACCATTCGCTCCTTCTCCTCGGCCTCGCTCTGTGATAGGGCGATGGCCAGCTGAAGCTCCTCCTCTTCCTGCAGAGCCGCTTCATCGCGCTTAGGGGGCATCTGTGGGGGCAATGTTGGTGCCACCAGGTCAGAAGTCTGACGGGAACACAGTGGATGGGATGACAACACAAACTTTATGTGGTTGCTTTTTAGAAGCACACACACACAAAATTATGTAGCGCCCAACTCTTTCACAAGTCTCAACTTGTTGAAACTTTCACTGCAGCTGTTCAAGGTGATTCAGTCTTTGACACCAAACCACAGTAACTCTTCTGGCAAAGATGACATAAGTGCACAACGAACAAGTGGGGAAAGTCAATTTTCCAACAGTACAGCAGAGGAACAATAATCTTACATACCAGGACCAGCTACGTACTGTACGTTGCAAGACAACACTTAAACTACTACCCGAATTTAGCATCTACGTGACTTTTGAATTTCTCTGTCTTTCAGAGAGCGTTACTGGCTACGCGTGGTCGCATTGGCACCTGTGACTGCTGAGACAGCGGGCTGGTCAGGTACTCGGGGGGCAGTTCGGACGGCGCAGCAGTGGGAGCCTTGCCCTCAGCCTTCCTGGGAGGGGGAGAGAGGGAGGGGTGGCTGGTGAGAAGAGGGGATCAGGGAGGAACACACAGGCAAGAGTAAATCTCTGCAGACAGCCAGGCCAGTGCTCCAAGCAGCACACAACCAACAGCCAAGAAGCACAGCTACATCATCAAACACATTATACAGGCAGTCGTAGATCATTCATGAAAGAAAAAAAGAGCTCAGTCCAAAAAGCTAGTTCTGTTTTTTTACACACACACACACACACACACACACACACACACACACACACACACACACACACACACACACACACACACACACACACACACACACACACACACACACACACACACACACACACACACACACACACACACACACACACACACACACACACACACACACACACACACACACACACACACACACACACACGACAACGAAACAGAAAGAAAAGGCTAACAGTCATTTACACTTAAAAAAGCTTAACATGCTGGTGGGCTCACTCAGAGAACATGCAATAAAGCCCGTCTTTCTTCATCTCAATTCTCAAGTTTCCAGAGAAACCAGTGAGCGTGGAGCAACAAAGTGAGCACGATTTCAAAGAAAAAGTAGTTATATAAAAATGAGAGCTTTGATAAAAACAACCCACTCCATCCCACTCACCCACCCACCCACCAACCCCCAGCCTGAGTGAACTCACTTGTTGAGCTGCTCGAAGCAAGGCTCACACACTCGCACCTCCTTCTCAATGCCGAACTTAGGGATGGTGGAGTACTTGGAGGAGCACTTGCCACAGAAGATCTGCCCACAGGCTCGGCAGTGGTGCTGTGATGGGGGCAGCCAAGGAGTGAAAGGTCAGCATGATGACAAACACGCACAGGCGCACGCACGCGCACACGCACACGCACGCACACACACACACACACACACACACACACACACACACACACACACACACACACACACACAAACACAAACACAAACACAAACACACACACACACACACACACTTTTGTGCCTCATTCAAACTCAAAGCGTCACTTTTTCTCACACACACTCGTATGGCATAGGCATCCAACACATACACACGGACCAACAGAAATTTGTCACACCCCCTCAATCTGTGCTGGTCACTTCCAGGAAAAAAAAGGAAATGAATAAATCACACCTTGCGTGTCATTACGCCGAACTGAACTCTGCAACGATGGCACTCCTCTGCGTCCACCCAGTCTGGGGCCTGATGACACACAAAGTCACACACACACACATTAGAAAAGCAATGAAAGAATCAATCTTCTTGAATGCTGAAAGGCACAAAGGGCCAAACGGCAACAATGGCTTGTTCTTACTCTCTCAGCTGCAAACATGGCATCGCTCTCCTTGAACTCTGGAAACACGTGACCTGCAAGCAGAGACGATTGGAGATGGCATTGGCTCAACAAGGAGAAAAACAACAGAAGGGCTTTAAGCAGAAGGCCGTCGAAAAACAACTGATTTATTGAAAACAAAAAATGTGTTCCTGAATTCTATGTTGGGAACAAATATGAGATAACAGCATGCACTTAGCCAGGTGCATTTTACAATGTTATTGAGCTATAGTTTATTTTACTTTGCTGTTGCATCAATCAGATACAGTGCAATTAAGTGCATAACAAATTATTATCATTAGACCACAAGGTTAGGGTTATTGCACAGTGCACATAACGCAGCAGTACGCCGTTACAGAATATACACAAAGGGAGGAACCATAAACTCGTGTTAACTGTAGTGTTATTATTTTACGACTGGCGAAATGGGGATATGTAGCTTCGGAAGCTAACTGCTTGAGAAGAAGAGAGCTGTGTGTGTGAGTGTGGGGGTGGGGGGGTGGGGGCACAACTCACCCTCCACCTTCATGATCTGGTAAGTGTCCTGGACCACCTTGTACTTTGGCTCGTTGCGGAAGGCGTGGGCCCACGCCTGGATCAGATAGAGAATCTTGTTCCTGACATTGGGCTCCGTCTGTTTTTGAGGAAAGGAGAAACCTCTTTATGAGTACTGGTTTATGCCATCACATGCGCACACTGCTAGACAGACACAAACATGCAAGCACGCACGCACGCAAGCACACACACACACTTTCTGTGTCACTGTGTCACTTATCGCAAAGGGTGTAAAACACTTGGACTTACCCACAATCACTTTCAGTTTAACTGTGCTAGACACACGTTCAAAGTCAAATACATACAGGTCAAATCACAAACACACCAGCAATACCCATGTTCATACTCATAAGCCAGATTATCCACTCTCAATCAATTACACATACAAAAACATTCACAGTGAAAACCTTCACTCATGACAGAAAACCTACATTTCCACTGCCAGCATTCCAATACGTGAGAGAGAGAGACATAATTACCTCACAAACATTTGACTACAGAAACACACTGCCCGTTTGTTAGTGGAATAGTCTAGCCTGCCAGTGTTTTGTGTTGTGCCAGGCTCCGTGCGCTAGTTCCTAACTCCTGTGTACAGTCGCTAAGGGCAGAGCAGAGCAGGAAGTCCCCCTTGGCTAATCTGTCGGCCAGAGCATGTGACCCAGTGACATCACCAGGAAGTCAAGTGCACTGGATGAGTCAGCTCAGCCTAAAGTCTACAAAGACAACAACAGAGAGCACAGCACCCTCTTCTGAAGGAAAACAAGGCTAAAAAGAGGAAGGCATGGATCATATACGTCCCACTATACTGCCCTATAAAGGCAAAGTGCAGTAACAACATTGTGTTTAGACTGAAAATGGTCTTCGTAACACCTCCTTTATCTCGTGACAAAACTTTATGGCCCAAATGAGTCCGTTTTTAGAGACATTCCTATGTCTAATTTGCAGCAACTACAATATCCAACCTAATACCAAATCTTTGAAGGCCTTCATCAGTTTCAATGTTTCTGTAGTTACTACACTTTGCCTTTGCAGATTAGTGACCTACAAAGCATGTTTACAAGGAAGATGTTGAAAGACTACAAGGAGCCATACACATTTGCAACCTCAAGAGCCGATCCATGCCAGATAACAACATTTCTGTATCAGCATATTTTCACAGACACCTAACTGAACAACTTCAATATTTTTCATTATGGGCCTATGCACCAATGTATTTTTTATAAACCCATTTGTTATTCCAAAGTAGTTTGTTTTGCAACTGAAAAGATTTGGAATTTCATGGGGAAACAAGCTTTGACGTGTTTTCATGAAAACACTTACCCATTACAGTAACAACATTCAAACATTTTAGAGTCTACACAACGTTTGAACCAAAAAACAGTCTATGACTTATATTTTCCAATATGCTGACAAAAAAACATTGGTGCGTTTCTCCCAAAAACCTAACTCTAAACTAGACAAGTCAAAGTTGTCAAGGAAACAAATAAACATTCCACGCAAAAGCCATTTAGAGAAAGGCAGAGTAATGCGTTCTGCTGCCAAACCTTACAAAACCTGCCAGAGTGAAAATAGCAGTCATCATGACCACAGAATTTCCATGTTCTCCTCACTATCTCTTATCACTACTGTTTGGGATGTACACAGAAGCAGCACTGTATTGCTTAGGGCTATGGGGAAGGATGTTTAGCAGCATCCTTTTCCAACTTTCCCCTGATCTGACCACAAAACACACTTTCTATTGGGAAACAAGTGACAAGCAACTCTCCAACCACAACGTACACACCCGCATGCTGTGCACACACAGCAACATTCTGTTATTACTATGAAGTTCTCTGAATGTTCCTGGTACTACGGGTAGTGGTACTGTTCTTGTGCAAGATCTCTGGTTATATTAAAAGCAAAAAATAAAGACGATTGACTTGCACAAGCCATTTAGGATAACAGTCAGTACATTAATGTGCCACAACCGCATCAGTGCACATCAGGCATCGTCAACTGTAATGACAATGTGCAAAATGGTGGATAAACACAGCCAATCCACACTCACAGCAGAACTGTGTGCTGCTGGGCAACATACAAAACGTGAGTCAATTATACAATGCAGAAGTGACCAGGTATGAAAAATCAACAGAAAAGACATGCCAATTTGTTAGCTTTGGGAAGTAACAGTGTTAGTTCTGTGGCAGACAGTGATATTGTATCGTATCATGTTATAGAACCACCAGTCAGTTCAATCACTGAGTTCAATTCAAGGTTCTGCTATAACCGAAGACCTGAGCAAGGCATATGTGTCTGTTAGTCATTTTACTGCTCTGCTTAATAGACAAGGCTTGGCGGGATGTGGTGTCAAGATGTTTGTTCGGTCAGATCAATATTACCACACTGTTCCCATTTTTCAAGATTATTTCTTTCACCTTGCAGTTCTATTCTTCAATATTGTATGCATTTCCCCTTGTAGCTTTCAAGGTGAAGATAATTCATTTCTGCATTTTATGCCAATACTTAACAGTTAATCACAAATTAAAAACAGGAGAGGATATGGAAAAATAAAAATGGTAAAAATGATCCCAAATAAATACAAAACTGACTGCGGATGGCAAATGGAAAGGCAAAGGGCAATGGATTGAGGAGAGGTCACCTTCAGGAGGTCCTTCAGCTCCTCCATGGTCTGCTTGCTGGCCACCTCATCATGGACTGTCTGGCCACAGTTCTTCACTACAGACTCCAGCACCTACAAAGACAAATCCTTGGTTCTTATTACATACATTACACTTAGCTGACGCTTTTTTCCGAAGCGACTTACAGTTGTGTAGGTACGGGATGGTCACAGGCCCTGGAGCAATGTGGGGTTAGGTGCCTTGCTCAAGGGAACTTCAGCCATGGATGAAGGTGCTGGTAAGAGTGGGATTTGAACCCCTATGCTCTGATCTAAAGGCCAGCGCTCTAACCATTGAGCCATGACTGCCCATTCTTATAATTTGAAACATTTGGCACTAACATGACAAAAAAAATTGTTCTCAAATCCTCTGAAGACTTAATGATTATCACCAATATTTTATAGAGAGGTTATGGTCTGTTGATGATGTAAACAGGGTTCTAAATTAACCCCAGCCAACCGGTGAAAGCTGGTGAAGTTTGGCTGGTAGAAAAGAACAAATTACTAGCTTTGACACATTAGTGAGTGTGTGTTTGGCTGGTAAATCAGCATTTACTAGCCATTTTGGCTGTTGATGTAAAAAGTTAATTTAGATGTAAATAATAAACGATATGTCCAATTATTTATGGGATGCAGCAAATATTACCACTTACCTCCAGGGCATAGAGGGCCACGTGGGGGTTCTTATCATTTAGCTTCTTTTTAATGGCACCGATTGCATATTTTGCCCTGTTGAAGAATGCAAACGCTGACCTCAGAAGACATGTAGTATCATTACAATCTCTGTGATTAATGGGTAGAGTGGAGAAGAATGGAGAAAAGGAGATGGGTCATCTGTACTTACTGTGTGTCACCTTGGCGAATGAGGTCACATATCTGCAGAATGGACTCCCAGTCTGTCTCCAGCAAGAGCTGGCTCGTGGCCTTGTCTGAAAGTGAATAATAGTGTCATACACAACACAATCCAGGTCGTGAACAGAGCAGTCCCTTGAGGAGGGGCCACCACCATCCCGGTACCTACAGGCACCTGGTAACCCAACAGGAGATGGCAACTCCAAAACAATGGGCCCTCTAGACATACCACCTGACTAAGGCACTGTTCTCAATCATCATCTATTTCCAGTGTTGTCAAATCTTAATGCTCAAGTGCCAAGTTATTAAATAATGACGCAGTGTTGTCAATTTAAAAGTGGTGGGCCAGTTTAAGTCCCGTTTATTTTATAACTTTCACAAACAAGTAGAAAACACTGTTTCTCTGGTAGCAGTCCTTCACTGAAAGGTTTCCGAAACCTCCCTTACCGTAAGGACGGATTTGGAAATATGAAATCAGTTGCTTGTATACATTCTATTCCTGGTGCATCAACTATTCTTGCCAGGAACAAACCACCAACCCTTTCCACCACAGTAGGCTACTTGTAGAGAGAAACTGAGCCAATAATCTACCCTCCGTATTAGACATTATTTATGGACCAACGTTTGGAGTGGCTAAAAGGCCATTAGTAAGTAAGATGCCTGGCATAGAACTAGGTCCACTGCTGATTTTGATTCTGCCAGTCCAGAAATTCCAGAGGGGAGGGATATTTTCTCAGTGCATCACATGAAGCAACAAACCGCACACCATCAGTGTACCATGGAACAGCCAGGATACGGAACTACTAAACCAACTACGATTTAAAAAAAGAGTGATCATTGAGATAGGCCTACGTTCCTTCTACTTTTGAGTGTATTAAAATGTGTTGAGTGGCAACTCAGTAGACATCACATCATTAGGTGTGTGCCATTTCAAGCTAGTGACTAGCTAAATTGACAGTGTACTGCCTTACCCATAATTAAACCGATCCATTGAATAACATGATTTAAATGTGATTCTTCAACCAACCTTACCGTAAGCCTTCTGTTCACAAACCACATTTAGCCGATATTATAGACGTCGCTACCTCTATACAACTGTTTCGATAACTTCAGCCAGCTAGCTCATAATAATCAGAGAAATCAGCTGGCGAGCTAGAGCTAGTCGCGCTAATGATTTAGCTGCCGGAGAGCTAAAGATACACACTATACAAGACAGGCATAGAACAAACGATTAATATATACCAAGATGAAAAGACGATGACAAGGTTAATCAATTTTGTCAACCGGTTAGAAGTGGCAGGCATATATGCAGGCCCAGACTTTCCGATAAACAATAGGTGACGAAGCTTGCTAACTAGGGCTAGCGAGCCACGGCCCTGTCGCTGTCAAGAACAATGCTCGTTTTACACATTTCTATTCAAATATTTTCAACAATTACTTATTATGCATCTTACCAAGAAGTCTTTCAAATGTTCCGCCACCCTTTCCCATGATGTACACAAGGTTCTCAACTCGCTGACCACACGGTTTAAATATCTCCTCTTGCTAGCTTGTGCAACCCAGGCAAAGTTGTCTGTATCGAACTGAACTTCCTGCTTCCCCTGTGTCGTAGAGTTTCGTAGGCAATCTAGAATGAACCACAAGATCAAGACCATCCTAATAAAGCCTCCCTCTGTTAATTTCAGAGGACCTGTTAATGCAACTGTATTTTTCCAATTAGGGTACTTCTACTTCCAAAGGGCTTAGACCTCTTTTCATTTTGATACATTATAGGCTAGGCTACTATTTTGGTGATTATTTATTATAGGGTATGCTGATTTATTATGATATGAGCAGGCCTATGGTATGGTCTACAGTTGCCAAAATTGCTTAGCTTAATTTTAATGTCCTCTGTCATTGTGTGGTTGTGATAAGCATTCATTTCATATCATTAACAGAGCCCTTATAATCCTGTTATATTTTACACTTCCTCCTCACTTGACCAGAGCCATTAGGTCATACATGAGTCACCCTATGCCACTGGTCTCTCACCACAAAACACCATTGTCTTCCTGGCAGCACTCAGAGGCAGAGGGCCTCATACAGTGGGAGCCGACTGTGCCACTGTTAGAAAGATTTTTTTTTTTAACAATAGCTACATCACAGTGGGTACGAAGCAGACAATAAACAGAAGCAACAACTCTTAAGGTCCACTTTGAATTTAATATTTACAAAGTTTTAATTCATGGGCAGCTGTAGGTCTGCTGTGTGTGTACTGAATCAGCACAGTGGTTGACCTGGCTTTGCACTGACTTCCACAATCAGGTTTAAAACAATGGGAGACAGGGTGATTCTACACGAGATGATGTCACCACCTTGCCTTAGTGAGGAGCCTTTTGTCCTGGCACTGAGAGGCCAGTGTGTACAGTGGTACCAGAAAAGGCAAGACATTACTGTCTGATCTTCGGGACCAGGCAAGAGGTCTGCTCGGAATACTATGTTGCAGCCACAATATAGGCTTACCATGGAAGAGAATATGAGCAGTAGTGTAGAGATATGCATTATACGGTCGGTCTCACATACACACACACACACACACACACACACACACACACACACACACACACACACACACACACACACACACACACACACACACACACACACACACACACACACACACACACACACACACACACACACACACACACACAAGCCTGGTGGTCACATCCACACAAGCACAACAATGCACAAACCATTGTTCCACTCCAACAAGTCTTGCCATTGTTGACAATATAAACAGTTAGACATATGTTCTTTTCTTGGTCCTCTTAAAACACAAATGTGTAAGTAGAGAATAATTTAAAAGTTGTGGCTATCCAGTGAAACAACACATCCAGAGTAATACCTGAAGTACTGTAACAATTTCACATCCAACTCTGCCAAGGATGATACCTTTATAAATAGTGTGCAGCCACATCATTTTGAGGGACAGAGGATATTTTTTATTGTTTTATATACACACACGTAGACAATGTTATTGGAGGACATAAGAGCTGGAATAATAATAATTACATGATTTCACATTTCTCTTCAATACCTCCACAAATCGACCGTAACCTGGGGGCGGCCGTGACCGTGATACAAAATAGCAATATAGGAACATTAAAATTCAATCTATTACAATTGGGAATACTAAGATAGAGGATGCAGGTGGTGGCGTCGAGAGATGCTGCTGTTGCTGTTGCTGTTCATCGCTGGCGGTGTTAGACATAACCTTTGACCTGCGAGGCCCCCCCTGCCCGGCGGGGACTGCTCTCGCCGCTGCTGAAGGTGGGTGAGGAGGGAATCCCTGGGGGACTGGAGCCGGCGTAGAGCAGAGAGCCCCCGATCAGCAGCATGGCCGCGGCCCCCCAGCCCATGTAGAGAGCAGGGCCAAGCTCACGCTTGTGCGGCGCGGCTACGTACGGGTCGTAGAAATCCCTGATGATGGAATGCGCGGCCCAGCAGACGGGCACGAGGTAGAGGAAGCCCGCGATGACGAACAGGGCCCCGGCGATGCGCGCCAACCGGGCCTCCAGGCTGGGGTGGCCCACGCACTTGGTGCACTTGACGCCCAGGATGCCCAGGGTGAGAGCCAGGCAGCACAGCAGGATGGAGAGGACCGTGAAGCCGCGGGCGGCCTGCATGTCGCTGGGCAGGGCCAGCAGGCTGTCGTATACTTTACACTGGATCTCACCCGTGCTCTGGACAATGCAATTCATCCACAGGCCTTCCCATGTGATTTGCGCCGTGACGATGTTGTTGCCGATGAAGGCCGTGACTCGCCACATGGGCAGCAGGCATACCAGGAAGCCGCCGACCCAGCCAATGATGCCACAGACCAGGCCCAGAAGTTGCATACCAGTGGTCGCCATGACGATGTTCAGGTGAGGGTGGCTAACAACTGTGTGTGTGTGTGTGTGTGTGTGTGTCTCTAAAAGTTAGTGAACAGTCCACTCAAAATCTCTGGGATAGGATAAAAGTTTCACCACTTTGTGGTGGTGAAAAAGTTCGTCTTTTGTTTTCTTTTCGTTCTCCCTCTTTTCCTCTCCTTGTCCACACAGATGCTGAAGGGGGGCTGTCAGAATGAGGCCTGCGAATCAGATAAGCAACAAGCGGTTGAAAATGAAGCCATGTGGGTTGCTGCATTCACAAACCATCTGACATCTGACATCTGGACAACCGTCCACTCACACACACACAACACAAAAAAAGCCCAAACATTGTTTGATGGAACTCTACTATTATTATTCTCAATAGTACCATCATTTGCATAATCTAAAACATCACAGAGCATGTCCTTATCATAAGTATTTTGGAACGGGCGTGGACAGTGGACATTAGTGGATTCCTGTAGGGCTAGGAGAGAAAGGGTTCTTTTCACACCCGCCGTGGGTGGAGAGCTTCGCCTGGGAGAGCGAGGGGATAATCTCAGGAAAACATGAGGCGTGCCCGAACACAAGACGCTTTTCATGGGCACACTGGAGTGGGCCAAGCAGGACCAGGGGTCCGCTGTTCATGCATGCTCTGAAAGTCAATCGCCTCCATCCACACACACATCTGCCACACACACACACACACACACACACACTGCTTCAGGACACCACTTCAGGACAAGAAACCAACGTCAGGATTTTGGGCTCATGTCCATGACATAGATGAAGTTGAGGTCCACAAGGGCATTGAGCAATTCATACATTTCCTGAATATAATGATTGCCTTGATTCTCTGCGATGAGCGACCAATATGTCAGTTAGATAAATACATAATATTTGGGGAAATATTGCACAAAAACGTGAATATCTAAAAGATGTGTAAAAGATTCGTCTAGAGGGTCTGGAAGATGGTCTTACCAAGTGATTGAAGCCCGATGGTTGTTGCTCTCCCGAGTCTTCTTGAGTTAGTCCAAGGTTCAATTTGTATTGCTGCATCAATCTGTGGAGACTGGATATACCACCAGATTATGGTGCTGTGTGCCTTGCCTCTCAGTGTGGCTCACAGGTAGCCTTCACGCACAGGTGGATGGTGTATCCAAAGTGGGCTTCTTCCTTGCTGCTTGTTGGTCGATCGGGAGGTGAGGAGAGGACTGAAAGCGAGGGTCTGCCCTCCAGGATGCCAGTGAAGGGTCTGTGCACAGGGCAGTGGGCAGAAGCACGCGCTTGTGTGCGCGCCAGTGTCAGCGTGTGTGAATGCGTGAATGTGTTGTGTTGAGTGTGTGTCTCCCAGTGCCTGGCGTTGTAGCACAATGCCCTGCTGTTCTCGCGCCCTCTGTCTCCTCGAACCCAACCCTCCCCCACCAATCTCCCTCCACCACCACCCCCCCAACCCCCCAGGCTCCACTCATCAATCCATTCTGTCTTTCTTTTTTCATCTTTTGCCTTCTTGTTACTTGATGTGAGATTTCTCTTTTCATCTTAACCCCTTTTTTCCATACCACACTCATGGTTTATGGGTTCAGCTGGCTGGGGGCACGTCTTTGCGGCCTCTTAAAGGATCTCTTTTTTTTCCCATTTCTGTTTTATGTAACACTCCTTTCAGTGGCCCTCCACTGCCTGTTTCAAATGTAGCCAAATGGCATGGCTGAGATGACCTCCCTCATTTCCTCTTCACCTGTATGGTGAAATGCTCTCAGTCTGACTGGCTTTGTGCACTCATGTGATCTTGGTGATATAATCTTTAGGTAACCAGCTAGACACCATTCTGAAAGCAAGGCCGTTTGCATTCATGAATGAGGAACTCTCAACATGAAAGAGGATGACATAATGAATGAATTCAACTACTGCTTCTTTTTTATAGACAAGCTGAACACGGGATAGGAATTATATATTTATTTCTATTCACATTTTGGGAAGGGGGAAGTGCAGATGGAATCACATATTATATAAATCACAAATTAGTAATCCACATGGTCAGTGATTGGACCACATACAGGTAGCTATGTGGAAAGTTTGATTGAGTTTCATGAATCAGAGTGGTGAATATACTGTAATGTCAAGTGTTTTCTATGCTTGTTGCTTGGCTATGTGTCTAGATGCTGCAGCAGTTGCTGTTGATGACAAGAGGGGCTGTGTTCTTGCCTCCGTGTGGCCTTCCAGGGCCGAAGAACGGATGAAGCCTGTCTGTGAAAGCGTCCATAAAGGTGTGGAGGTGGGCGCCGCTGTCCACACAGAGGAAAGATATTCTTCCCTCCTCATAGTCCACAAACACAGCGATCCTCTTTGCCTTGTGCCGTACTGCCAGGCAGGTGGGAGGGGATGTGCTGGCTATGTACTGGCTCCCGTTCCTGAAGCTCAGAGTCCAGAAACCGTTTGCGGGGCAGACGGTGAATTTCCCCTTCCTGTTCACCGAATGTCGGACCACACCCAGCTCCCACTCTGTCTTGCCCACCACGTCCACCTCCCAGTAGTATCTGCCCGAGAGGAAGCTCTCCTTGGCCAGGACGGTGGTCATGCGGTCGAACCTCTTTGGAGTCTCCAGGACCTCTTGCCTCTTGTCACCGTGCCTGACTTGCTTCTTGTCATCTGACAGGACCAGGAAGGCGTGCGCTGTCTGGTGGTTCAAGTTGATATCCACTGGAGAGCCGGACAAATAAATAAACACAAAAAAATCAAACGTATGCATGAAAATGACAGGAGGCAATTCAGGGTGGCTATTTGAAACAGTGAAAAAATAATGCTCACCTGAGTATTTCTTCAGTCTTTTAAGCTCTACAGAAAATTGGAGGAAAAAAAGAGAATGTGTGACATAGGCTACTGTAAAGACAAATACAGTATTATACTGTAAAAGACACCTAATTTATTTTTTTATTATTTATTAGAATTCTTGCACACCTCCTTTGGTCAGGTGCATAAGAGGGAAGCGCATGGGTTACCAACGTAAGATAAGAAAACTCCCACACAGTGTTCTCTTTTGCAGTGTTTACTTGCAACGTTTCGGTCTATTTATCAGAAGACCGAAATGTTGCACGTAAACACTGAAACTGTGAACAGTGTGTGGGAGCTTACTTCTCTAAAAATTACTTTTTGTTACAACTTTACAGCAAAATACAACATGTAGTGTTGATTCAACACTATACTGTTAATGGTGTATACGTATTTGACACCTACCTGACTTGGAGAGCCGATTGGCCTCCATCAGGACTTTGTCAGCCAAGTCCAGCACTGCCCTTCTGGTCTCCCCGACACACGGGTCCGTCTCCAAGGAAACCTTGGACCAATCCCTCATCTCCGTGGCATCTAGAGTGATGCGTGAGCTCTAGAACATTCCACCAATGAATGTCAAGAATGTGAAATATTGCAGAGTGACGCAACAACTCTACAGAGAGAGGAAAACAGTGAGCAGCAGCAGCATAACAAGCAGGAGTGGCTTGCTTGAGTCGTGCAGTGTTTTGTTCTCTAGTGACCATGGGCATTCAGGAGGTACAAAGAGGCAGACATGCCAATCGACTTGTAGTGTCAATAAGACTATTCTGAGAATAATATGGTCCCCATCTATTTAGTGTAAATTCACGGAGAGTGGAATTTAAAACTGTTTTACAGTACAGCCTATGGCTTTGCAGGGTTTAATTCCACACTAAAATATAATAGGGCCATCTCAGGACAACAACCTTCTCCAAACTTTCTCCACTAACCACACAAAGCCTTATGTCAGGTTGTGTATTTATTTTTAGGTATCTTTTACACTGGGCATCTTACTTGTCCATTGCATTTTATTTATTATTATTCACTAAACTCTGAATCTCACTTCCTCGATGCACTTTATTATAATGTCCCCAAAAGGTGGAGCACTGGGGATGTAATGGTTTTTGCGTGCGCCACCGCCAGCACATGTTATGATTAGATTTTCGAGGCCAATACTTTCAAGATGGCTGAATTCAAGATGGCCGAATTTTTGTTTGACCAAAAACTTCTTACCGGGTGTATGGATTCGCCCCAAAATGTTTAAGCCTTGCCTCAATAGTTGTTTGGTTTTAAGCCTATACATTTATAAATAGGTGGACAGCAGCGGTGGGAATGATGGGGGACTGGAAGCATCGCGTTTCGAGGATAAACCTTTAGCAGTCGAAGACTGCATAGACCTAGTTTGTTAAATATTTTATGTGTTTTATAATGTTTTGTGGGAGTGTGTGTGTGTGTGTGTGTGTGTGTGTGTGTGTGTGTGTGTGTGTGTGTGTGTGTGTGTGTGTGTGTGTGTGTGTGTGTAAATCAGGGCTTTGAACCGTTATTTTTTTCCAAAAGTTCCGTTCCGAACAGAAACGGAATTATAACGTTTCCGGTTATGCGTTCCACTAATAAATTGACGTTCCCGAACCGGTTAGAACAAAAAAATATTGTTCCCGGAATGGTTAATTTCGTTCCTGTCAGCTGATTACTCCCCATAGGCCTAACTAACGTTAATTAACCAAGAAAGACGGAAGTGCAAATAAGTCAGCCTACTTCCAAACTGTTTATTCAAGCGGATGAAAACAATTCCCTCCAGAATGTTGTCATTCAGGGACGACCTAAGTGGAGAATAAACCTCAATGATGAAAATGCGCGCTCCATGCTGACTTGGGTCGCTATGATGGACATTATGAGTTTGTGCATATTTGAAGCGCCCATGGATGCCCAATAACGTTGAACATTCTCGATGCGCTTTACACGCGCTTCTCTGCAATATCTTCCAATGATGCAATGGAAACTCTGCCCTTTTGTATGGCAGTGGTTTCTCTTATTTAAGATGTGGAGTGGAGACTTAGTAATCCACAGCTCTCTCTCCATTCAGTAAGAGAATGTATGATGTCACACAGGACGTGAACCTCAGCCGTCATGGTAACGTGCGCAGGAAAATAATTTGAGTTTGAGGAACGGTATTAACCGGTATTAACTGGTTACCATTATTTTTAAATAAGTGTTTCCGTTCCCGAACATAAAAAATAATAACGTTTCCGGTTTCGTTTCTGCTCCCTTAAAAATACAAAAAGTTCCTGGTTTTCGTTTTCGTTCCTTGAACCGGTTCAAAGCCCTGGTGTAAATTACCACTGCAAAACAATTGTCCAAGTTGGGACAAATGAGCTACTTGACTTGACGGAATAGTGTTGAATTAACACTACATCTTTTGAACTGTGTACCAGCTTCCTGGTAACAGTGTGTTATGCAAATTTTGTGGCAATACAGGCCAGCTATGGCCAACTTTTTTACAAATGACATTTTACATGAATAAGCAACTGTGTGTGCTGTACACGATGAAATGTAAAGTAAAATTATGAATATGAATAAGAATAAAATGTCAATAGGTGCATATACATTAGTAAGAGAGAGCATAAGTAAACATCAGTGTAATTGATGATCTATTAATACATATCAAAGAGAGAAGTTTGATTTAGGCTATACTTATTTTAATGATTTATAAAGAGGAAATAAAAAAGAAAGTAGCCTAGTCATCCCGTCTCCCAAAAAAGAAAGAAGTTTAAAGATGACAGTAGAAAGCAGTAAAAAACTGAGAAAAGAATTACACTAACAGTACACTAACCACGCTAATGGTAGGGCACTTGTCTGCTGCACGGCTGACCCGGGTTTGATTCCGGCCCGTGTCCTTTGCTGACCCTTCCCCGTCTCTCTCCCCCCACTCAGTGCCTGTTCAACGTTTCACTGCACTAGCGTAAAAAAGGCCAAAAATGCCCCGAAGAACATTTTTGAAAAGGTAGTCTTTCTGTGCTCACCCATCTCTTCATCTCGCTCTGCTGCTCCTCCTGAGGGGGGCTCCCACCCTTGAGCTCCCGGATCTCCCTCTCCAGCTCCTTCAGCAGCCGCTTGACTCTGCTCTCCGCCTGCTTCTCCTTGGCCTCGGCCGCCTCCACCACCAGCCTGTGGCTCTGCTCCATGGAGCTCACCAGGGCCGTGAACACACGGTGGCTCTCCCGCACCTCCCTCTGGCACCAGCTCTGTAGCAGAAATCAGAACCAGGATTTTAAATCAGAGGAATGTTTCACTCTCAAGTCTGTTCCACAAACGATGACTTGGTCTTGGTCTGCATGCATTTAGTCTTGAGAATGCAAAATGCCCTTTACATACTCTTACAATGGAAGGAGCAAAGGTCCCGCGACATTTAAGAAGTGAATAAGTAACACAATGTCTTTTTTAAAACTGGAAAAAATATGCTATACGCTTAATGGCTCCATACAGCAATTTGAGAGAACTTGGAACACCTTCCTATGAGATACAAGACCCAATGCAAGAAAGATAGATGACGCCCTCAGCTCTTTCTATTATTAGTTTTTCTCAGTGTGTGTGTGTGTGTGTGTGTGTGTGTGTGTGTGTGTGTGTGTGTGTGTGTGTGTGTGTGTGTGTGTGTGTGTGTGTGTGCTGTTTATGTTCACATTACTTATATTTCTGTTACTGGGGAGGGTTTTTCACTGAGTGCATTCCATCATTGTTATTGTACTCTTTTCGCTGAAGAAAATCAATAAAAGCTGTTAAAAGAAAAGAGAAGGCATCAGGCAATAAAACACAAGCCCCTCTAGGTGTTCTGAGGAGACATCAATGTGTACAGTGTGTAGAGTTCAGAGTTTGCTTCCTGTTTTCCCAAACACTGAATGGACATCCTTCCAGAGGAAGGTCACATTATGACAACACCTTTCGCTTTTGTTCACAACAAGCTCTGTCAAATTTCCTGCATTATGGCTCTTGTTCA
Source organism: Engraulis encrasicolus (assembly GCF_034702125.1). Taxonomy (NCBI): domain Eukaryota; kingdom Metazoa; phylum Chordata; class Actinopteri; order Clupeiformes; family Engraulidae; genus Engraulis; species Engraulis encrasicolus. The sequence goes on from NC_085858.1 coordinate 7,075,824, forward strand.
TGGAATGAATACCTCCAGACAAACCTTTGGCTGTTATTGTTGGCAGGGTTACGGGCGAGATGATGCAAAGAGTTAAAAGTCTACAACCTGCATACAGCTACATAAAGGAGATCTGTGACGGCTGTAGAGCTTTTCATGCATACATAGGCCTACAGAATCACTGATGCTGGTTGCTTAGCAACAGGACTACTTACTTTGAGTAGCTGCAAGGACATCTTCAGCGTCTCCATCTTCACATGTCTCTCCTCAATCATCTTCTCCAGCTCCTCTGCTGTCTGAGCAAACAGGTCAGTAGGATGCTGGAATTAGATCGGCATCAACTTCCTTTTTTTAATAAGTATTTTTTTTTTAGCCTCTATTGTTTTAGAACAGAGTGAGAGTAGACAGGAAATCACTGGGGGAGAGAGATGGGGCAGGGTCGGGAAATGACCCCGACCGGACTCGAACCGGGGTCCCTGTGGGCAATGTAATCCCAAATGGGTGTTGCGCCACAGCGCGGCCCCCCTCCCCCCCGATCGGTTTGAACTTTCAGTCTTGAAATGTAAAAAAAAAATATATTCTGATTAATCATTGACATGTCTTGTAATCTGAGACATGGATCTTATTTCATTTTCACATGAGGTGCCTTCAAACAAGGCACCAAACCAACTTCTTCTGGGGATATTGGTAGCCCACTGTGTTTTGTGTATGCACCCTTCTTGGTGGTTCGAATGGTATAATTGTATAAATCCCAGCACCATACCCTCTCTGGTGTCTCCATAGGGTGCTGGACCTCCTCCTTGGCCGCCTGCCGCGTCTTCCTGTAGTTCTCGGTGACGTCTGCCAGGATGCGGTTGACGCTCAGATGGGGTCGCGCGGGGAAGGCCCTCCTGCAGGACGGGCAGCGCTCGGCCCCGCCCTGCGACCAGTACTTGCGCAGGCACACCTTGCAGAAGCTGTGGCCACAGGGAGTGGTGACGGGGCTGGTGAAGATGTGCTCACACAGCGAGCACAGGAAGTGCTTCTCAGGCAGGAGACCAATAGTGGTTGAGGCCATTCCCTGGTGGGATACACGTGAGATGAAATGTCAACACAAGAACAGCATGCTATTCTACCTACACCAAGAGAGCTCTGGAATGGAGCGTAAGAATGAATGATGACAAGCTTTGTTTGGGGCTTTCTGTGATAACAGGTGTGGCACGTGAGGTAGTTATCAGCTCAGAGTGTGTGTGGGGAGGTGAGGGCCAGAGACCACAATGTTGAAACCACGTTTCTGGGCCTCAGTGTCGCTCAAACAGCCAGTGGCAGGGGACCAGAGGTGTCAAAACTAAAAGTAAAAGTAAATACATGGTGTAAGTACAACACTAGCAGCACATGATATTACACAGCTGTTACACCATTGACTCCATTGTGCCTAATGAGATATATATATCTATAGACAGACTGAGTTTTTACTGAAAAACCCAACAAGAAGACCCACCACAAACTAGATCCAACCAGCGCAGAGTCAGATCGTAAGACAAGTACACACATATATTGGTTACCTAGATAAGTTACCTGTGTTGGAAGGAAACTATTGCCTCTTTTCCACTGCTGTTTTTCTGGTAGGCCTACAGCTCGACACAGCGCGACTCGACCGCCACTTATTGCTTTTTGAATAGGCACGACACAGCTCAATCGTAAAGCAAAAAGTGGCGGCCGAGTCGCGCTATGTCGAGCTAGGCCTACCAGAAAACTGGCAGTGGAAAAGAGGCATATGTTTCTCTTTTTCACTTTTACTTTTTTTGTGACACCTCTGCAAGGGACAAGACACTTTTCTGTGTTTCCGCCTAAAAGATGAGAATCCTTGGAAGGCAGAATGTACTAGGCCTACCTGGAAAATGCGAAGGCTCACAGTCCATCAAAGTTAAATTTTTTTAACAACTTTTGCAAAGAATGAAGAGGTTGTGAAGGCCATGTCTCATTCAGGGCTTCAAAGATAGAGAATGGCAGACAGAGAATGGCTGTTTTTCAGCATGAGGTGGGTGTTTGGCCTTCACTGCTTACGAAAGAGATTGTTTTTGTGCCAGTCGCATCAAAACCATTTGGCAGTGTAAAGAAGCCTCATGAAAACAGTGTTTGCTGCAGTGAAGACACACTTTCTCTATTCTTCGATTTTGCCCATGCACTCACCCACACAAGATATTTCTCTAAATCATGGCCTCATGCAGAAAAAGAACAAGAACGAGGGAGTGAAAGAGAAATCAAGAACGCAATGGCATGTTACAGAACAGGTTTGACCAAAACTCCATCTGTCTGTCACGTCATGAAGTACATGGCACAACCTACTCATAATGGGTACATACCGTGAATGCATGTGTATATTTGTAAAGCACTTTGATCAGAACAAAGTGAACTGTTGGCAGCTAATAATTAAAAAACCTGTATTCTCTTGAAACATGTTTTTCACACCATTTTACCTGAGCTAAAATGTTACAGTGTCTAGTGACATTTCACAGCTTAACAAAAAAGTTAAACTATTCAGTACTTTTGAAATGTGGCATATTTAGAGTCTGCATTAATCTATAGTTTTGCTTTAATTTGGTCAGTTGAAATAGTTGAACAGGAATGGCTGGAATGCTAATAAAAATAAAGATGATTAATCTGTCTAATAAATGCTGTAGAAAAGAGTTTCCTTGTATGAACCCTCTGAACTGTGTGTCTGCGTTTCAACCTTTGGTGAAACCTTATATCCTCCACGATGACCATAAAAACATACCTTTATGCTGTAAAAGTTACAAACTGAGGTCTTACCTGAGGTGGATTAAATGAAGCGGGCCCTTTCCGCGTGTTTGTGAGTAGCTATGGGATTCCCTGTGTTGTAGTGTGTTGCAGGCTTTCAAGGAAAGGTTTAAGAGTTCTGACAGCAGGTGTAAACTATGTGGGAGGGGAAAGGTAAACACTGGGCTGTCTTAGAGGTTTTCCCTTGAAGCCCCACCTTGCCTTTCAACATGTGGCTACCACAAGAGCCGTAGGTCATGAACTTGTCAATCAATTTATGTAATGTCGCAGTTCAATAATGCAAACAATTGGTCTCAATATAGGCAATGTCAATCAGTACAGTGGGCAACCTTCTGTGTTCCTGACGGATGTGCAATGCCAGCATTGGTTTAATTTTCTGTTTTACATTTTGACTTGGATGTCCTCCAAACATACACACCAACCTATAAAGGGTGGCAATGAAAACATAAATATGGATATATTTTATTGTATTCAACATATTGAAAATCAACAGGAATATTCGTAATGTTACTAGGAAATGGTATGAATCTTTTTTTCAGAAATGCTCAGGGCAGCAATAGTTAAATGCAAAATTCAATGTGCCGTTATTCATTCATTCAAAAACAAATCAGTGCTGCTCACTCAGTCAATATGTGAGTCACAGACAGGCAGACAGGGTCACCTTTAATGAATTGACTTTTTGTGAACATGAAAACTAGTGTATTGCGTAACTGGGCTGTTTGCCATCCAATTTGTGAATTGCCAGTGGCAATTAATGTTCTGTATATTTATGAAAGGTACTGTAGTCTAACATAGAAACAGAAAGGCAAATTGTTATTCATAGCATTTCATTTGTTTCGAAGTATTCTCCGTATCGGTTTCAGCCAAGGCACACTCTGCATACAGATTAAAATGTCTTTTTTTCACTTTCACTTTTCCTCAGTATCTGTATGCTTCAGTGTGCCTTGACCTGATAGCATTGGCATTTCTAAATGTTAAAAGCCAATATATCAAAGGGGAAATCGTCATGTGTGCATGTATTTCAAATGGCACAACACAAACAGAATAAGAAGTGCACTTAAGCAACAACAAAACAAAAACAAAAAAACAAGAACTGAGATTTCCAGATAGAGACAACTACAAGCTACTAATGATGTGCAGGATAGACATACTTTTTTGTCCTACTTTGTTATTTCTGTCAATATGGAGAGACATCATGAAGAGGTAAAAAATGCAAAAGTCTATTCATATTAATGAAAAGGGCACAAAAGGGACTAGCCACAAAAGGGACTAGTCACAAGGTTTTGGCTTTGCTGTGGTATGCTTTGATAAGCTTTCAGTCAAGTTTGTCCAGAACAGATTGTTTTGGAGACAGACTGGCCTAACGTCGAATTGAGAATCGTGGAGCACGGAAGAAGCGATTGATGAACACAGGGTCAAAGTTGCCCGGGCGTGGCCCCACTCTTTCCTCCAGGTGTTTAATGGCCACCTGCACAGCTCCACCTGTGGCCCCTCCCATCGCGGCCCCCATCGTCCCACCGACGGCCAGCCCCCCCGGACCCTCCACCGACCCAATCACCATCCCCATGACGGCCCCTAGCAGGACCCCCACCCCGACCCCCCAGGCCAGCGTCTTCCTCAGCAAGCCGTTGTCCATCTCTGCCTTGACCCGGAGCTCAGCCCTGACGCTGGCGTTGTAGCTGTCCATCTTCCAGCGCAGCTCTTCGCCCTTGTACTGTGTCTGGAACTCGGCCCAGGCCCGCTCCGTCTCCGGCTGCCTCTTCTTCTGCAGCCGCCTCTCCTCCTTGCGCACGCTCTCCTCGGCCCGCTGGTAGTCCTGGCTGGTGTAGTGGTGCCCCCCCTGCATGGATAGCATCCTCTCCACCTTACGCAGCAGCTCTCGCTCCTGCCCTCGGCGCTCATGGCTAGCGAGCTGCCTCTTGGTGTAGACGATGTGGTAGCGGAAGCCGCAGTGCTCCAGCAGCTCAGCCATGTGCAGGTCGATGCGCATCACCCTCTCGTGCAGCCGGGTGATGTCCTCGTTGCCCTCGTAGGCCAACAGGACCATACAGTAGTCCAGGGACTTCTGGCCAAAGTGCTGGGCCACCAGCTTGGGGGTCTTGACGTCGTTGGGGCTGATCCTGTCCAAGTCGAAAGCCAGGAGGAAGGCGTGGGGCCCTGGGGCCGAGAGGCACTTTACCCGCCACAGCTCCTCCTTCATCTTGGCCTTGGACAGGTCTTCCTCGTAGAGGTTGGGCCCGTTGACCAGCGCCAACCTCTGGCCTGCCAGCTGGCCCAGGTTCTTGCAGCTTGCGGCGCTGCTGCTGACCTCCCTGGCGAACTCCTCCCTGCACAGGATGAAGTTGGTGAGGGAGAACTGCGAGTGGCCACTGCTGCCGATCACCACGACCCTCAGCTCTGCATCACTACGATCTGTGGGGGGGAGGGCAAATTGCATTACATCCTTCTGGTCAGTCCTAATGTTGCACTTGTACTAAAACTTGTACTTGAGAATACAAAAAATAGCCTTTTAAGATTGGTATTGTTATTACTTAAATATCAAATGTACATATTTTGAAAATACAATTTTGTATCTGCTCTTCATGTGATTCAACCTAAATGTTAACAAACACCATCTAGTGTTATTTGACAGTATTTCTTCAAATGTCCCTAGAATAATCAGAGAAGTTGTTGTACCGTGTGTAACCAATATTAGAAAAAGCATGGTAAAAGCCAAAGAAAACTTACTATCTCTCCTGGGCATTTCTGTCCAAACTCCTCTATTGGATGTCAGCTAAAATCCAACTTGTATAGAGATAGATAGCTTGCCAAAGGACCCCTTGGTTTTGCAGTCAACTCTCTCACTTTGAAAGTTCTGTCTGTCTGGTCCACTTCAGTAGAACATATCAAAGAGCGGTTAGTGGATGTTATGTTGCACATTGTGTGCAACCAGCCCTCTACAGATGATTGTGTTGTAATGATTATGTCAATATGGATTGGGAAAAGGCCCGAGAGCAACCACAGGGCAATTGAATTCTAAGAACACAGTGTAATGTGACCCTAACAGTCCTATCCATGCAAGCTCACGCAATATTCACAGGTGGATAGAAAGCTGAATTTATAGGCTACTTTATGTTTCTAAAGTGACAATGCAATGTTAGTGTGAAAATAGAACGCCAATAAGATAGAAAGCAGCTGCATGATAAAATAAAGTAGTGTTGTGTATTGACTTGCCTCTGGCAGCGGCATGGTATGCTATTTGTTTTAAATGGAAAGTATGTCCCTACTATTCTGTCACTTGTCACCATAGTCTCTGCTTGTCACTTGAAACTTGTCAACTTGTCACCAAACTCCAGGCAGGGCACAGGGATCTATATCGCCATCTAGTGGTTTCTGTTGCATTTTTAACATTCTCCTTTCCTGTGACGTATATGTCCTCCACTCAAATTCCGCCGTGTGGACATAATGGATAGCGCAATGCGTGTTCTTTCCTTGAAAGAAATTCAATGAAATGCACTGAAGAATGAAATGCACTGAAATTTAAACATGACACAGATGGACCACTGTATATGAAAGGATGAAAGGGTCCACGCATTTGTGTATGTCCTTTGCGAAACGGACCTTGTTCGTTTCGCCGAAATTGTTAGGGTCAACCCGTGTCCTCTCCTCCTCCGCACGAGACTCAAGTGTTTTGGTTTCATCTCAGTGTAATGAAGCTGCGCTATATGTTCACGTAAGTCCTTTATTACCCTCAAACACAATTAGTGCATACGTGTAGTTTACCTTATGGTTTTCCACAATCTCTATATCCCCAGTGGCCTTACTGTCTGAGAAGATGCTCGTACTGTAACTTCAACAAGTACATTCCACGCGCTGACAACCACGCTGCCATGACAGAATGTTTGCAGAAGGAGACCGCAACTTTGTTGCACCTCAGTCAGGTGTCTCGGTATGTGAGCTGAGCTTCCACGTTCAGTGGCGACTCCTATTGGAAGCTAGGGGAAGCACAGCCTACTGGAACTCAGCTCAAAAACGAACCATATACTGATCAATATTGTCAAAATTCTATATACTGTATTTTCATGAATGCTACATTTAATTTCAACCGGTTGCGGGTTAAAATTGCAGTTATTTTAACATCTAGGCTATGATTTCTACCACATTCCCCCACGAGTGCACGATTTTGTTTGAGGAGTAACCATGGTGACGAGCAGTCTTTTAGTTCGGCAACTGACGTGTATGAGGGGAAGCATGCATACAGCAACAGCATGTTGCTTCACCTGAGCTCTTGCCGCCGATTGATGAAACATTGAGGAGCATTGGCCAATCAGAGTGCGTCTGTAATGCTGTGCGTTGTATGGAAAAAACTTCCTGGGTAAATTTTAGACGGATGTGCTTCTCCTGGCTTTCTCGTAGTGATTGGAAGTTGGCTCTAATAAACCCGCCCTAGAGATGTTGACCACCAATATCAAATAAGTATTTTGTAAGAGAGATGACACTTTACCCGCGCTGTTCTTCAGTCTCATTCACGGACTGTACAGAATTTTATATTGACACCATGGAGAGCAAAAGAGAACATGTCTTGAGATCGGTGTTGGGATTCCTACAGGGACAGTATTTGGACCATACAATCTATGATTTGCAAAGGAATTGGATAGGCGATTTGATGATTTGATGGACCTAATTCGGAGAGTGCTCTCGAGAGGCAACTGGTGGGTAAGTCATGTTTAGCTTACTACTTGTTATAGCACCGCCGAGTGCCTCAATGTTCAGTGCGGTGATGGCAAATTATGTTGTCGTAAAGTTACCGATGGTGCTTTTGTTGTGCGCAGCGTAGCCCACTGTTGTTTGTAGAACAGAGAGGTGAGAGAGGTGTGCTGTAATCAAGGACGTCTTATTGGCTGTTGTTGTGGTCATTGCGGGATAAAGTCATTCGTGGCAGATGGACTGGCGCTAGCAGCCGAGGCCCACTCAATGCTTTGATGGTTTCCTCAGTATTACACAATATTTCCTGGCTGTCATCACAGGGCGCGTGTGACAACAAGCAGGGTCGAGAAAGACAGCGCATTTGTTGTTGTATTATTCTCTTCTTTCGTGCAGAGGGCTGGGCTGATGGGGATCTGGACTAGGCCTACGGGAAACTCTTACTAGTTTGTGACGCTTGCTACAAAAGGTCTCCGGTTTTGTGGTGATGGACTTGCACTGGAATGGTTGATAGCCGATATCTGAGCGCATATCCGAGGTTTTAGACTATGCAACCTGTCCCTTCTCTATGACCTCTTGCATCGTGCACATCTCAAACCAGTTGCATCGTGCACATCTCAAACCAGTTTGGGATTTTTTTTGTGGAGCAAGCTTGTGTCCCTTTTACTTACACGTTTCACTTGCTGCAAACCTCATCATGGCCTATTAAATAGAGCTAGGCAAGAACTGAAATCCATGCCTATCGATACCTCTTATTATGCTGACGTCACCTGCGCTATTCTGTATTGTGCTTCCCCAATCAAAATTTCCACCCACCGCTACTGTGTTATGTGCTGTGTTCTGTGGTACTGAACACACTTATGAGATGATAACATTACTGAGAATTGGCTTTTCTTTTCTATCACTAAATAAGCGTGATAAGTTAACCTTTTTTAAAATCTGATTTTTCTGTTGATGTTTTTGTTTTCAGTGTAACATCTGTATTTTTCGGAGGGGGAACCCCTAGCTTGGCACAGCCTGCCACTATTGCAGCTGTCCTGGAGACTGTCTCCCAGCATGCCCATCTGTCAGAGGGTGCAGAGGTCACGCTGGAGGTCAACCCAACACCTACTGGCATGTCCAAGCTCAAAGACTTCGTACACGCTGGAGTCAATCGAATGTCTATAGGAGTCCAGGTGAATAAATTGCATATGACACATTTTACGGCCTTCTCAGCTATTTAATCCTTTCTGCTCCTCCGCCTGAATTCCCCAATCTCCCCTCCTTACACCGTCACTAGTGGTCACGCTTTACAAGCTCCGTATACACAAAAGTGATGGAAGTGGACATCGTCCTGTAAAATTTCAGTTTAAATAATCCAGAACCTTGGTCAGCTACCTTTCCAAGTGTGTGCTTACTGTCCAGCAAGCAGTCATGGGGAGAGCTAGTGGACACATTAGCCCAGTTTATACTGCGGGCCATTGGCCCAGGAACTTAGGCCCAGGAACTGAAGCCCGGGAACTTAAGCCCAGGGCTAGAGTTCCTGGTGCGTTTATACTGCAGGCCAACTGAAAATTCTAAATGGAATGGTAGCCGTGGTAACCCATTCAAAAATGACCTGTAAGCACCAGGGCTAACTGGTGGCCCTGGCAGTTGAGGAGGACCTGTTACCTGGACAACAGTTCTTGGTTTGGCCCAGTTCTGGCCTAGCCCAGGTGGTTTAAACTGGTACAGGGGCTACTTAATGTAGGCCATGATAGTTTAACGTGTCATTTCCCGTGGCATCAACTTCAAATCCCCAAAGCTCCTCCAACTCCGAGAGCGAGACGAGAGAGGGGATGGGATAGCCACACACACAGGCTGCGTCCCTTCCCTTCACAAAGCTTTCCAAACTTCCGCCAATTTTGCAAGTTATTTTCTATTACTGAATTGAACCACATAGCCAACTTAAAGACATGGGCTTTCAGATTAGCGTGCAGGAAAAAGACGTTATTGGTGACGGTACCTATGAGATCGAGCAGCCCCAGTCCTGACTCCTGTCCTATGGTGGATGCAATGGGTGGATGGCTGCAGCTATCCCACCATGCTCGTAGCAAAGGCTTTTTGACACAAAGTGATAATGACACTTGACATTTCTCTTTCATCTGATAGTAGGTATATAACATAGAAAACCCAGGGACAATGTAAAATGAACCCCTCGTCCTTCTTCAATTTTACTGCCACGATTAGAGTCAGTTAGCGCTGTAGTTAGCACACGCTAACGTTAAGTGAATGGAAGGCTACATTAGCCACCAAGTTCTACCATTCGCGTTACGTAGGCGGCGAACATGGCTGCGCCCTTGTGGCGAAACTCGGTAATAACATGTCATTTTTCAGCAAAACTACTTAAAAGTGCAGTTCAATGAACATCCATTCGTTTATGAAAATAAATAAGCCGCCAAAAAATGATAATAGTTGTCAGTGCTTCATTTCCACTTTAAGTTCCTGGGCCAATGGCCCGCAGTATAAACTGGGCGTACATTTGAAATGATTCTGGCTTTGAGGGTGCTTTTGAGGTCCTTGAAAATGATCAGTCTGATGTACAAATGGTCACATACTGACACACACCAGCTCTGTAACAACTTGCCTGAGGGGGATCAGATCAGTGTCGCCTAATTTGTAATAATGAGACTGTGGTTGTTGAAATTGCACGACATAAATTGATTGATTTGAAAACTTCTTTTGGATCAAAAGCCACTGAACGTATTCAAGATTGTTTTTTTCTATTTGAGAGATGTCTGAAGACCTGGAAAAATCTCAGGGACAGTCTTTCATTTATTGCTCTTATTGAATTTGTACTTTTCAAACCACTTCTGCACCCTGTTACAAAGATTTCATTTTCATGACCTACTTTATGTACATATACGAACATAATGTGAATAGAACTGACATCGTGACTCAACTAGTCCTTGAATCTGCTCCACTTTTTAAAATACGATGAAATCCAACTAATGCAATCTTAAACTTCATGGTTGAAGGAGAGAGATCAGAGAGATTTTGCAAGTCCAATAATGGTGTGAATAGGTAGTGGGGCATTTATCCAAAAAGGAGGTGCAGGCCAAATATAATTAATATATATAAAAAATGAAGTGTGTCAGTGCACTCTTTTCTGTTTTGCATTTCTATCTACCAGTGGGCATTTTCAAGCCATTCACTCTTCATCAGACCGAGTCATTTTATTTTACTTTCTATACATACAATATTACAGTATAAAATCCATTACTATCTTTTGGCAAAACGATTGATTTACATAAGCGGACAAAATGGACAAAGATGACGATTTCCAGCTTTTACTCAATCTCCTCACGTCTAAATTGTCCTCTTCCCACCCCACTCATCCATTCATGCTTTTAGTGTGTGGTGGTGATGAGCAATTATTCTGTTGTTCTGCTGATGCTGAGCAGCAACAGACATTATGCCTGCATTGGAACAAAGGGTTGAGCATCATCGCATGAGGATGAGGGGCTATAAACAAACAGATAGAGAGAGAGAGAGAAAGAGAGAGAGAGAGAGAGATACATGAGACACACCAGCCTCCAAATATGAATGGAAACGCCATCTCCCATTTCAGGCCTAAGGAGGAGCACCTGGAGATGGGATGAGATTATGTGCTGAGAGTCCATTAGGGTGGTCCTTTTAGGTAGACCATCAAAGGAGCCCTGGCTGCATTCAAGGCTTACTTTTGTCCATTTTTGGGGAGATCTGGTCGTGCTGATAGCCTTCAGTGTGGGCCCTCAGAGGTCTTTAATTCATTTTGAGTAAGATGAATCCATCCTCTTTCGCTTACACAATTCCAGCAACCCCCCCCCCCCCCAAAACAGGTTGTGTATATACTGTATTACATATAGTGCTTATTCTCAGCTGTGTTATAGCCATGTGAGGCCTGTATATGATTTGCATCACACTATGGAGAGTTCTTATGTACAGAGGGCATTTTCGACGAGGATAGGCTGCGATACATGTGCGATTCCAGTAACCTGAAAGATACTGTATGCCAGTTAACATATTCTCATGCAGCACCGCCATGATGGTCAGACTTTTGGTCCATCGGAAACTGATTTGTTTGCATGTGACCTAGGTTTGTTTAGGTCATTTTGGGGGGCTTTTTATGACTTTATTATGACAGGACAGTTGTAGAGAGACAGGAAATTAATGGGGAGCGGCCGGGCTGCGACCTAGGTCTGTTGATCTTGTTAAAAACAACCACAATCAGTGTGTCATTATTTCCTTCTCCTTTTCACAAAGTCTCTCAAAGAGGAGGACCTGAAGGTTTTGGGAAGAGACCACAGCCCCCAGCATGCTTTGCGCACCATCTCTGAGGCCCGGAGGCTTTGTCCCGGACGCGTGTCGGTGGACGTCATGTTCGGCCGGCCGGGCCAGAGCGTTGCATCCTGGGAGAGAGAGCTGCAGGAGCTGCTGCGCGTGTGTGACGACCACGTGTCGCTCTACCAGCTGACCCTGGAGAGAGGCACGCAGCTCTTTAAGCAGGTGGAGCGGGGGGAGCTGACCGTCCCGGCTGAAGACGTCACTGCTGCCATGTACAAGACCGCTCGGGAGATCTTGGAGACCAGAGGGTACCGCCAGTATGAGGTGTCCAACTTCGTCAGAAGAGTAAGTTTACATGTTCAAAACAATATCAAATAGAAAAGAGCCAACCTGAAGATGCACTGGGCGAAACGTGTTGTTCGCTCAAAAAAAAATAAAGAGAAAAAACAACAGTATTATTTACTCTGTGTTCCTTGTTTAATGAATGTTTTTCATATTGATCAAGTTTTCCTACCTTACACCAGCACCTGGACAACTGAAGGGTTGTGCACAAGGGGTGGATTCCAATATGCAGACTTCCGTCCTTCCTTGCTCACTTGCCTGCTTGTGACCTCATGATGATGTCACTGACGACAGAAAATTAATTCAATATCTTGCAAAATGCACAATTCTAATGTCATTTTCTCATTTGCAAATGGGATGGTGAATGAAAAACAGTCCCCCAAAAGTTGTGGTGGCTAAGCTGCCAGCTGGGAAGCTTGATTGTTTTCTCTACGGAGGCTGGGCCAGGAAGCGGGGCGAGGCCACAAGCACAAGTGGAGGACGGGAGTGTGCATATTGGAATGCACCCAAGGACTTTAATGTACTATGTAATATACCTGCTTAATGTTATTCCTTTCTTTTTTCCTTTTGTAGGGTGCGATGAGTGAACATAACCTGGGCTACTGGAGAGCTCAGCAGTACATTGGTGTTGGGCCGGGTAAGATGCACATGAATCAACTGCATTTTATCCAGACCTGATATGGACTGTACTGTTGCATTCCTTGTATCACAATATTCAAAGTCAAAGTCAAAGTGCACTTCTATGCAAAAATCTATGTAACAAGGGTTACCACAGAAGATTGAAATTGAGCTTGACAAGTTTACAATGTGCAGTTAAACCAGCATTTAGATAAGACATTGACAAAAATCACTCTCACACACACACACACACACACACACACACACACACACACACACACACACACACACACACACAGACACACACAGACACAATGTGCAGTAAAAACTAATACTGACATGAATTTGCATTCTCTCTCTGACACACACACACACGCACGCACGCACGCACACACACGCACGCACGCACGCACACAGCAGAAGTACAATCATAAATGTAATGTCTATGTTATGTAATGTCAATATTATGATTATTATGACTTTATTTAGCATTCTGTATACTATACACTCTGTATACTAAAGCACTACAGTTTCCACACCACAGATAATTGTCTTTTTGGTATTGTACCAACCTCTTGCAATGTCGTCACTGCCGTCCATCTGTCTGGCCCCAGGGGCTCACGGCCGATTCGTGCCCCTCGCGGCAGGACTGGACCGCAGGGAGGCGCGCACCCAGACCCTGGAGCCGGACGTGTGGATTCGAGAGGTCCAGAAGTTTGGTCACGCCACCCGGCGCCGCCTTCCTCTGAGTCACCTAGAGCTGTGAGTGTGCGAGTGAGTGGGCGCCTTGGCAACACTGAGTGGCCTGGTGGTCAGTCTGCCTTTTTGGTTGGTGCCATCGCCACACAACACTCAGATGTCGGGGTGTGACACGGTGCCAAGCTGTTTGGTGATTCGATGTGTGTTTGATATTAACAAACCTTCATCTGCACAATTAGAAGGAGTAGTAATAGGTTTTGTAATATTTAACATGAAATTACACAGCCTTATTTTTGTCCCGTCAATGCCAACCTCTGTTAGAAGAAAACAAACAGATCCTTGACCTTTAAAGAAAAGCTTATCCTGACTTCACTGTGAATGGCTCTGAATTAGGAGAGCACATACAAAGTCCACAAATGGCACAAAAAGAGTCATTAAATGAATTATAATAAGTGTGCGTGTGTGTGTGTGCATGTGCATGTGCGTGTGCGTACGTTCATACTCATCTGTATACAGTACATGTCTGTAGTTGTGTGTCATCACGGGTTCACGTTTTCTGTCTTCAGGCTCGAGGAGGTGTTGGTTATGGGACTGCGGATGGTCAGTGGCATCACACATCAGGTACGTTGGCTTCAGTCAAAAGCCACATCAACAAAACACACTGGGGTGGAACTGGACATCATTTGACAACCAACCTGGTGTGGCTACGCATATACATGCAATATCTTCTTATGTGGTCATCTCATTTGTTGGTGTGAATACAGTTCTCAGCTTCAGGGAGAGAGGACATCAGGTTTTATGTAAGGTACTTCTGTGTAGTCGTAAATTCACTTGACCTTTAATGACGGCCATGAAAATAGGACGGTTTCATTACTTTTCATTTGTGTTTTATATACAGTATTTCTCTATTCTGTTATACTTGTAAAGCGCCTTGACAGTCATCTGTGTTGTCTTTTAAACATGCAGTGCAATTAAAATGACTTAACATGTCATAAATATTTGCCGTTGTTTCTTTTCTAATGCATTTCAGCACTGGGAAGTGTTCAGCCCTGGTGATGATCTTCATGCTTGTTTCGGTCCATCTGGAGATGTACAGGACCTGCAGCAGAGAGGCCTTCTGCTCCTTGATGACAGGTGAATACTGCATTTATCTGAATATTACCTTGAACTGACGTATATCTGAATAACAAGTGCAATCACCTAAAGCTGGGAAAGTAATAAACCAATATTTACTAGTATGACCAAAGGGATCTCTATGCAACATGTCACAATAAAACGTCCTTTGTAACATTTTATATTTGCCCCTGTTTTCATGGTACTGTAACTGTTTTCCAATATGTCATTGTTTCATGTAACTTCATATAACTTCCTGTGCTCTTCTTTATTTCTTTGCCTTTTGTCCACCAGGGGGTTGCGGTGCTCCTGGGAGGGTTTGGCCTTGATGGACAGCATGCTCCCTACTCTGTTAGTGCAGCTAGAGACCCATGTGCTTCGTAAGACACAGCAACAGAACAAGACGTGCCTCCCAGCACAAGCACGGCATAGAGAATGACGTCAGACGAGGTAGTAGTGCTTAAGCATCACAAGGACCCAGCCCTGGCCCTCTGCCACGATCACACACTACAGAGAGAGGTCACAAAAACATTCGAAATTCAAAGGAAAACTTCAGAGTGAGTTCTTCCCTCTTGTAGATCTCCAGAAAGTTGTTTATTTTTCCTGGAAGAAATATTACTTGACATTTGGGTTTAGTCTGCGTATCTGGGAAAGAGGACTCGAGTCCTCCTTGTACCATCTGTCTCAGCGTTGTCGGCCATGTCAGGTTGTGGAGCACGCCGCCACTCATGGCTGCCACAGGGCCTGGAAAAACGTTCTCTCTCTCTCTCTCTCTCTCTCTCTCATTTGGGATGCAGCTGGGCCCAGCATGAGGAAGAGCAGCGTCCACAGATCTTTGCCATCACAGCTCACTACGGTGACAGAAGCCCTTCACTTGGACAGAACGAATTGTCCATGAGTGTCAGTGTCACCACCAGTGATAACAGCCGCCATGTGTGAGTAATGTGTGTCAGCACACAGCACTGCTGAAACAAAGCGTGACTACCACGGACAACTTGGCATGATGGTGAGGGAAGTGCAGTGTTCGGGCAATGTCTGGAACAGATACTTGCAAATATTGAGATCTTTTTAGATTTTTGAGATGAGAAAATATTGGGGGGCACCAAACTTGTAGGTCACAAAAAAGCATTGTGGGCCAGCATTGTGGGCAGCCGTGGCCTAACGGTTAGGGAGTTGGTTTTTCAATCTGAGGTTTGTAGGTTTGAATCCCACCTGACCTCTCCCTACACCTGCATCCATGGCTGAAGTGCCCTTGAGCAAGGCACCTAACCCCACATTGCTCCAGGGACTCTAACCAATGCCCTGAAAAATAGTCAAATGTAAGTCGCTCTAAATAAAAGCGTCAGCTAAATAAAATGTAATGTGGGTCATAATCATCATTTCGTAAATATGGTGCTTTATGTTTCACTTTGTCTCCTCTCTCACAAAAGACATGCATGTATTTTAATTAAATACTGTACATGTGAAAATGACCCTGGATAATGATAATGTGTATACTCTGTGGAGATGCATAGGTTTGTGTTTGTCATAATTAGGGAGTTGAATCAGTCCTGTTTGGGTGACCTTCAAGCCTTTTCATGTGCGCATTATGGGGAGGAGAGAGGAGTCGGGTTGGGGAGGAGGGTGCTGTAATGGCCATTATTTACTACTCTTGTACCTGAGTGAGATCACGTTGTCCACCCACGCTCCGTCTACCGTGCGCTGCCGTGAAGAAGAGGCCAGTGTGAAGCGGCGTTGCTGAGACCCCTGCAAACATACTGAAGCTTCAGCCCTCACGCGCTCACGTGAGGCCCATGCACATGTTTCTGTGGATTGTGTGAGTTTGGCTTCTCTGAATGTCTCCCACACTCTCTGTGCGTGCTCCTCCGCAGCTGCAGCACATTCACAAAGCCTGTGCTGCAAAAACATTACATGGCCACTTGACTCTGCAGGTCAGCCAGCCAGGAGACCCCTGCGAGCTGAATATGATGCTTTTTCTTTGGATTGTGTTGTTGAATGAGTTTATGTGTGAATGTGATTTATGGTGGGAGCAGGGTGGGCGGCCTCACGTGTTGTGTTTATTATACTGTATATTTTTGTGTACATTCTCAGAAGGCTGTTATTTACCTTCAGATGTGTCCTAAGAGAAAGTAAAAGTACAAAAAAGAAATACAGTTTCTTCCCAACACGGCTAACTTATTTGAGTGAAAAGTAGACCTGTGTACTTTTCTCACTATCAGCTGACACTGCGCTGGTTGGATGGTTGACAGTTTGTGGTGGATTCTTGTAAGACTTTTAGTGTTTTTCAATACTAACAATGCATTCTATCTACCGGTACGTCTTTAGGTACAATGGAGTAAATGGTGTAGCTACCATATAATACCATGTGCCTACACCATGAATTTACTTTTACTTTTGACACCTTTTATTTGACATCTTTTATTTTCTTTATTCACAACCTAGAGGTTTGTCTCTGTTTGTCAGTGTAGTGGGAATGGAGGTGATAAACACAAACTCTGCAGTCTGAATTGAATGTATATTTTGCTTATAGCAAAGGGCCAATAGCAAGTTTATTTTTTTACACACCTCTGTCATTTACGGCAGAATGAACAGACTTCATTTTAGAAGTCCCCATTTTTGTCACTGTAGCAGCACACAATGAAACCCAATTTTTACCTAACTGTAGATCAGGGGCACCCCAAAAGGACCACATGTGAGGATGGTACTATACTTAGGATACCTCAGTCACAGAGGAGGATGGGGGACCACACTGGTCATTTACCATCCCAGGCGGTGTCAGGAAACCGTTATCCCTCCTTATTCACATAATCTCAGAGTTGTATAAAATAGAAGTAGAAGTAGATGTACAGATGCAATTACAACAGTAGTAGTATGATATTACAAAGTTCAGACCATGTAATGCCATACCACTAGATTTTGTGTAATGTATGTAATTATTACATTTAAGAGTAGGCCTACTTCTACTGTAGAACTCTGCATAATCGGTACCTCCAAATTAAACCACATCTACCAAGTGGCATTGTATGGAGGGTAATCGCCATACCTAATTCTATTAATTTAATCCATAGGCGTAGGGATGTTTGCTGTCATAATTTTAAGAAAGAGTACACGGTGTTTAATGTAACAGTTCAAGTTCAATCTGAGTTCTCGGATACGGGTGGTATGATGTCTGTTTCGGGTAAACTGACACACTGGTATTTATTGGCAAAATAAAATAAAAAGCCATTAGCGAACGCCAGAGGTCATTGTCCCTGAGAATTATTTTTATCCTCACTTCAAACAAAAGACCTAACGTCCCATAGCTTGCTCTATTTATGGATGTGTGACGTAGGCTATCGACGCCGTTTTTGAAATGCCCATAAATGAGGCACGACTCCTCGGAACACTCACGATGTGTGGGCGGATGGGTGAGTAGTAGTAGGTCTATTGTCTTTTGAATACTGATGGCGGTGGTTACCTTGAGCCTCGAACAGACTGTTCTACACAATAAATAGCATCCACAGGCTGGACGCCTACACCTTATAGCCTAATTGTAAGCGGGTTTATTTCATGCGTTTGCGAATTCAAAGTAATGACACATTTGATGCATTTTGAATTTATTCAAACATTCATAGGACAAATAAACCAGCTGAACATCACAGCTGATAATAGTATGCAATTATTTTCTTGTATGGGTATACAGTAGTCGTATGTACAAAATACAAAATTCCTCTGTTCCAGCCAGAGGTAGGTTATAGAATAAACTATTCTTACGGTAACATGAATAATTATTATTCATAAATAACGTGGACGTCGCTTCATACAATCTCTTATTGGATCTGACACCTCTCAATAGGAGTGGTCCTTTTCGAGGTGCCAGGTCCGAGAATGCGACGAAGGTCACTGTGAAAACTAGGGCGGAGTGCCAGTGGATAAACTGCACCGCAAGGTCCATCAAGAGCCAGCAAACGGATCTCCCGTTTGCTTCGCCTTCCACAGTGCAGCGCTTCATAGGAGCGAATAGAAATGTCCCGGTGAAGGGACGGACGTGTCTCAGCCGGAAGTCCGCCGAGCTGTGCCAGTGCTTCAAACACCTTCTCCAGCTGAGCGCCGTCTTTGGCCGAAGTTTCGAACACGACAGAGTCCTCCCCGAGTCCTTCGGATATGTCTGAATGATTCAGCACCCTTTCGGCTTCCAAGTCCACTTTGTTCCCACATATCACTATTGGAACTTGGACGTTTTCTTTGGACTTAGCGAGTTTGGATTTGGCGAGCTTGATCTCTCTGCGTAACGAGCAGACTTCGTTGAAAGACTGCCTGTCATCCACACTAAACACGAGGAGGAAAATATCACCTGTTGAAGAAAAGATAGTCGTGAACACAATGCAGCTTATTTTCAAATGCACAGCAGCAAATAAGTAACATGTGTCATTATTGTTTCCGTGCGTAAATGCGCGCGTCTTACCTGTCAGTATTGACAGCCTGCGTTTGGCGGGGAAGTCCCTCTCGTTAGATGCATCGAGGATATCGACCTGGTATGTCTCTCCGCGAATGTGGTACAGTTTTCTGTGGAAGTCTTCCGTTGTGGGCACGTAGTGGTCCTCAAACTCATCCTGCAGGAAACGTCTCAGGATGGCCGTCTTGCCCACTCTTGGTGCGCCAAGGACCACGACGCGCCGGTAGTTTCTCGGCTTGCTGAAGAAGCGCAGTTCGCCCGCATCCTCATCTTGCCTAGCGGATTGTCTGCAGCTCTGGCCGTGGAGCAAAAGAGCAGCTAAAGGCTCAACGGACTTTGCTCTGTCAGAGGAAGAGTGGCGGTGGCCAACGCTGGATGATCTCACAACGCGGTTTTTCCTTTCTCTTCTCCAGTTTGTAACGTTTTTGATTATCCCCATTCTGGCTTTTGAGATGGTGGAGACCTTAACTGTGTGCAAATACTGGGCTGCGTTTTTGCACTGAAGAAGCATCGCCGAGGATGCTCCATTCACCACCTTGTCGTTTGTAAATTGCAAGGGCACTTCGGCATGCAAACTATTGTCAGCCCGAGTGGCATACTGGCAGAACGTTTCGGCGGTGCCATCAACCGAGTTAAATAGTTTCTCAGTTGCGTTCACCTCCATGCTCTTTCCTGCCGTCTCCACAGGTCTGAAGTTGCAGATTGCCGCGCGCACTGGCCGTGGTTGAGCAGCTCTCCTCTTCAAATGGAAAGTGAGTTGGCTCGCAGGCTCCCGCTGAATTTATAGCAGAGCGAGCTCTCGCACACGTCACCCCCCCCTCAAGAGAGAAAGCAGAAGACGAACTCTATTTGGAAATGACTCAAAATTACGTAGCAATTCAACCAAGCTGTTGGACGGCCCGAATTTTCTTCTTGGTGCTAATGTTTACATCACCTGTACTACACATTAAATCATTGAGGCCAGAGTACATATCCCCACAATGGGGTTTGAATTTCCGACTTTCACTGTTTTCTTAACTACTTTTTAATTTCTCAGTTTCTCAATTTAATGGAACGCTGATGCAATCAAGTTTTTAAGACTTGGTTTTGGGCAAAATGTTTCCATGGGGTGTATGGGTGCACAAAATAAATTTAGAAGGTATACTTATTTTTGGATTTATGTTGTTTAGGCATTTGGTTAATGTGCTGTTTGTTGTTCCAATCAGCCTACGATTTGTCAGAGGCCACATACTGTATGTAATTATATCCCATTAGTCACAATGTTCATGGTGTTTCCCCTGGAACACACACACACACACACACACACACACACACACACACACACACACACACACACACACACACACACACACACACACACACACACACACACACACACACACGAGAGATGCAATTTACCATGACAGTATCTGCGGTAATATAAGTCTTAAAATGTCTGTTACAAACAGTTCTGTTAGTTCCTCTGGGTAATCATTTTATTCTGTGAATTAGCCACGATTATTTTTTTTCACAAGGTTTGTGAGGTTGCATCATGTCTCTTTTGGAGAAAATATCTTTAAAACATTATGACTTTTACTGTAACTGAACCCTGCAGAGTCACAATGCCTTTTGTAGTGCAACATTCACATCTATCCGAGCTGTATTACACCCCCACAGTAGGAGTAGGATGTTGATCCTGGGAGGTAAACACTCAGATTCCTGTACAATGTTCTCAGTCAGACACGTCTCGCGCAAGAATTTATTCCAGGCAATGACACGCTTGCGTATCCAGCAATTCATCTTCTATGTCATTTCAGTTTAAAGTTAGCAAAAGTTAGAGACATGTAGATGGCCGCAAGCAAGAAATGTAGACTATTTTCTGGAACATTTAAAGCCTTGATGAATGTTTTTAATATACAAGGAAACATTGCAGCATCGTCTTCTCACTTTTTTACAAACTGTTAGGGGGATTTTTTTTTATCCCGGCAGCCAGAGTGTAATTGGTTAGTTCTGCCCAGAACAAGGACTATAAGGGCTCTTCCTGTAAAAAGAAAAAGGGTAACCTACTGAATGATTCGTGCATGGACTATGCAATTGTTATATGGCACATTATACAAGTGGCCCATTCTCACTTTTCTCATATTGTGTAAGTAAGGCAGACATACACACTCCACGCTATATAAACATTAGCCATGGAAGGTGAATGTGTCCTTACTTATATGGCATTTAATTATGCCTGCTATCAAAAGGGTGTACAATAAAGGATTATGTAAGATTTGAATAGCCATGCAAGTTTTTTAACAAATCTTTTTGCTATGGGTTTGCCCACTCAGTATTCCCAAGAAAGTAATTGATAAGCACTGACAAACCCCTACCCAGCCAACATTATCACACATTCTATGATGCCTTGGAGATGAGTTTGATACTTGGGGGCTATCCTAACCTTACTCCCTCTCGTGTCCTCTACAGTGTGTATCTACACTGCCTTCTTTCAGGTTTTTGTACAGACCAGGGCCACCGTACAGATCATCCCGTGCAAGAATGTCCGACCTTTCCTTTAGAGACCTTCAAACATGTAGCCTGCAGAGCAGGGACTACATGTGTCTGGTGAGTGACAAGGCACATTTCATTTCCATGGAAACTGAATTGACTATCTTTCTCTCTTTCCCCCCTTTTATCTTCCCCTCAAAACTCATGGTGCATTTACATGTATAGGCTTACCTGTGGTTCCATCATTTTCATGAAATATACTTACTGTTGGGTGGCGCTGTGGCACAGCCGCACGCTAAACACCCCCACCCCCTGGGGACTCAGGTTCGATTCCGGCCTGGGTCATGTCCCAACCCTTCCCAATATCTCTCTCACACTCTCCGTCTTACTGTCATACTGTCGACTGTCCTGTCATCAACAAATGCACAAAAAGCCCTTTGAAGTAGTTAAGAAATTCATACTGTTTATATTGGGTATTAGTGGTGAAGACGCATGTGTATATATTAGGCTACACACTGTAGCTCATTTTGGAATGACATGGTACTGTTCCTTGTCTCAGTGTGTCTTGATGATGCTTGAAATTATGTCACCTAACCTGACTCTCGCGCAGATGGATTCACGAAGTGTAACGAAGATGCACGAAGCACTAGGGGTCTCGCGAGAGCCAGGCTATATGTCACCACCGTCTGGTGAGTAATTATACAGAACCACTGAGCGCAAGCACCCAGCAGAGGGCAGCATTGTGGACATAGTGCCATTCAGAGTATCACTGAGTCTGACGTATGATTGTAGAGGTCCCAAAAAAGGGTGTTGAGTAATGCAGTTGGCTCAGACTCAATAAAACTATTCACGCCCGTGTCCCGGGGCATAAAATATAAATGAACTGCCTGTGTGTCTCCACAGTGCGTCGCCACAGTGCTTTCTCTCCCCTCTCTTACACAAACTGACTCTCTCTCTCTACTGTGAATCATTCAGGTGCTCACTCACAGGAAACAGAACGGGTTGTAATTTGTCCTTTTCAATATTTCATGTGATTGTTCAGGAGGCTCTCACATATCCTCATATTTCCACATTTATTGATGATATCACAGCCCTGTGCTGCTCTACTGACAGATACCCCCCTCACCTCACACACACACACACACACACACACACACACACACACACACACACACACACACACACACACACACACACACACACACACACACACACACACACACACACACACCTCCCAACAGCACCGCCCTCCCCCTTTCGAAATCAGCATACTGTCGGCATGCCTCTCAGCGATGACATCACTGGGCTTTTGTTGGCGAGACAAAGAATTTGTTCAGGAGACTGTTTTCAGGAGAAATAAAGACATGGGCCGGGCATATTGGGAGGCAGGCCTCAAAGTGGGCTCACAAAAGGGTGTAAACTGACCATGGGACTGCACTCGGTTGGACAAGCGAGAGGGGGGAACAGGTTGAAAGGGAAATGTCTGAAGCTGCAGTGGCATTAAAAAAACATACATGTCAAACATGCCCAATACAATGACAGGAGCCACTTACTAGAGATGCTGAAACCTCCACCTGGAATATCACATTGCTATATCTGTTTCAAGATTCAAGATTCAAGATTCAAGATTAGTTTATTACGTCTTATTATAGGTTTGAAGCCTATAAAGAGTAAAAATTGTTGTGTTTTTCTTGTGTCCTCAAAAAGATTTAAAAAATAAAAATAAAAAATATTATTCTCTTCTTTAAAATGTGACCTGTCTTAGTGTCTCCCTTCTATTTGTGTTGTATATTTTATTGGTTGTTTTTATCTGCAATGCAATTTTATTGTAACAATGTGTTTCTTTTTTCATTTCAAGCACAGTGAATATCAAATATATCCATCTGCTCCTTGGGAGTCCCAATCCTTAATCTTGAACAGACTGAGATCTGCTACAATGGAGGATTTAGCAGGTATAGGCCTACTTACAATATACTTACATAATATATTACTTTATGTAATATACTAATATAATATAATATAATTCGGTAAGTGTCCTCTATATAAACCGGAAAAAGAACATGCATGTTCTGTTATGAAGTAGCCTACTCAACTGTTCGTCTCACTGCCTTCTTTTTCCGGTTCAGTAAGTGTCCTTTAACAGCAGACTGGTCTTTCTTGACACACCTGATTGCTAAACAACTTGTCATAAGACAGAACAGGTGCCCTTCCTCCAAAGAGTATTAGCCTGAGGAAAGCTCGCAACACCCCCCCCCTCCTCCCTCTCACTCACTCACTCCTTATTGCTCATACTCATTCTTTGAACTTTTCCAACCGGACCCCATGTTAGCGATTCAAGCAGTCTGATGTATATCTGCCTGTTGTTGTTCACACATGTCTGTACTCACACACTGGGTGTACGATTCATCATCATAAGCTCAGCTACTGAATTATTGCAGACAAAAAAGTGTTGGTTATTTCAAGAAAACACAATAAACCATCTCTCAGTGGGAGTGAATGACAGAAGTCATGTACTATGTTGTGTATTTTTATTGTGTCATTTTTGTTGGAGTAGTGATGGATATCTTCATCGATACAAACTATAACTTCTTGGTCAATTGGTTTATTTTCATGTTTTTTGTCAGAACTGGTGTGGGAACTTTGTTTTCATAGACTGTTGTTATTACATGGCAGTTAAACAAAAACGCCAAACCCCTGACAGAAGCGAAAATCACCTTCTGAATATTGAGAAAAAAAAAGAAAGACAAAAAAAACATATTGTTGACCAAGTTATGGGACATGCAATCCTGCATGATAGACAGACCCCTGGGCCTTTATGGGGTGCACTCTGGGATGGAAAGGGTTAAAGGCTGACTCTGCAGGCAACGCGCCCTCCCTATCCTCCCCATTCCCCAGTTCAGTCCACTGCTTGGTTGGGGGGGTCGTCTATGTTATCTGCAGGCTCGGCGCCCGCGTTTGGTATCGTGTCTCATACTAGTAACTGGTCTGTTTTACTCCAAGGAGTACAGTTTGGTGAAATAATACGACCATGAACGCGTTCTAGAAGAAACGGCATCCAAAATTTCCCTTCCGACCAGGTTTTGGTCATGTACTTTTTCATGCTGCTTTAGAAGAGTTGCGCACACGTAGCATGGGAAGGGGAAGCATTCTTGGCCAAAGGATCCCTAACGTGGGACCCATATTACGGACAATGTGAGAGGTAAGAGTGGAAGTTGTCCACGAAAGTCGCATTCCTGCTTTCCTTTAACAAGGCGGGATGTTTTAGCGCAAACCACAGCACCCAGCTGAGTCACGGCTTGTTGGGTAGCTGGCGTGAACTGGGTTGTGTTCACTCTATTTGACGCAATATAACTTAACGCTGGCATTCTCTCAAGGTAAGTTATGGAATTCTGTTAATATAATTGTTGTTATTGAATGGTTGTGTGTTAATTATGTCAACCAATGCTGTGTTGTGCTCCGCCCTGGTTGGAAGGTTTATTTGGAAATGGGTTAGAGCTAAAAGCGACGGGACCCAGTGTCGTCGTCGCAGGACTGGCTGTCGCTGAACTCTTCATCCGTTCTCTCTGTTCAGTTACGAGATTTGAATTTGTATGTGAAAACCTGGGTGCCGAGCCAGATGCTCGAGATGGGCTCGCATTCCAGCGTAGGCAAATTAATATCAAACCGCATGTCGTGAAAGTTAGTGAGCATTCTCCTGACTAGTGGAAGTCGGCATACAGACTGAGACTCCCAACGGAGTTCGCTCCCGGACGTGCGGTCCCCGGTGTTTCTATCACTCCCGGACTTGCGGTCCCCACCCGATTATATTTCACGTATTATCATATACTGCCACATACAAGCAATTTAGGGTTAGGTTTAGGTTTAGGGTTAGGGTTAGGGTTAGGTTTAGGGTTAGGGTTAAGGTTAGGGTTAAGGTTAGGGTTAGAAACAAAAAACTAACATCAACAAGATAACTGGCTCCGTAATATGGCGGTGGTACCGTTAGTCTGGCTAGTGG
Organism: Engraulis encrasicolus; assembly: GCF_034702125.1. NCBI lineage: Eukaryota > Metazoa > Chordata > Actinopteri > Clupeiformes > Engraulidae > Engraulis > Engraulis encrasicolus. Next base: position 7,101,224 of record NC_085858.1, read on the forward strand.
GAGCGAGATGAAATGGGAGTGTAATGAGATGGGAGCGTGAATCTGGGAATCGTGGAAGTCATAGCCGCTTTAGCCAATAGCCTAGAACTACTCACTATTTATTTACTTGGGGCCCATTGTCGTCTGAAATCAGAGTTTCAGGTGGGCCGCCAGAGTGAGGAGTTGTTACATTGTAACCTTACCTTCATATTCGGTAGTCTCCTATGTGCCGGTGGGTGGGTAACTTTCTAAACCACAGGCCACCAAATGTGGGCCTGCCTTTGGAGAACGGTTGCTGTACTGAACTAGGGGATTGTTTTCTGTATGTTTGCCAGCTGTCTCACATTCCAACGCTCGGTCCCATTGATTCGAAAACTAAATACAAGCATCCTCTGTCATTGCAGCAAGGTCAAAGTCTCTTTTTGTGATTCAGTGTTTTTATTTAATCGTTACTATACAATGTGCACTTGTGCTTATGTGCTGGGGAAGAAGTTCAGAAGGGTTGTGTGACTTTTCTATAGTATTGGTGTATAGCCTGCTATTATTGTCGCAGCTAAAGGGTGACAAACTATTTTGGGGAGGACAGAGTGAATGTGAGAACCAGTTCTGCCATCGCCACAGAATGCAGAAGGAATTTAGTTCAAAGAGGACAATGCTGCCGTGACAATGCGAATCCCACCGTCACAGCAGCTACTTTTGTCACCCATCAGGCCAGTCATTTGCCTAATACTAATTAAATCTGGTAGGCCAGTGTTGTATTATTGTTGAGTGAAAGAAATGGATCATGTGATTATCTGTCACTGGAAACATAGAGACCTTGTAGCACCTTGCAGATGCTGCTAAAAGTAACCAGGGTGTTCTACTTTGCATAGAGCCATATGCAGAATAAATGTACACAACATACTACAGGGGGGCAATCAACTACCGTAAAAAGCTTTTATACTGGGACTACTATGAATTTTACGGGCATCTGGGCTGGCAACCAATCTGAAAAGTACCACCGCCACAGCATGTTGTGACTTGGGGCCTCTGGTGTGGGCTTCTGGTAGAGCTTGAGTCCAAGGATGTAGTCATCTGACTCAAGCAGAGCACCATCAGTGGCCAGCTGTTCCTATGTCACCATTCTATTTCCATCTCATCACTTTACAGCTTGGAATGATGATTGCTGGCCAGATTTAGTTTGTGAATGAAAGGCAAAGCAAAACTGTTAAAGCAGTTGGCTGGAGCGGTGATGCTGGAGCATTTCTGGACCCTTTAGCAAAAAATCAACAACCTTTGTCGGAAATGGTTTTTCCATTACTGTACTGTTTGCTGACCAACCCTCAGAGGCCAGGTAATGGCCTGAAGGGGGCCCTAAGCAGTTCCTCAAGTTACCTTTGGACAACCTGTATCTCTGTAAGAGAACCAGGCAGGAACATTGATGTATAGAACTACACGGGCGGTGTAGACATGTTCATATATTTGGGCTTGAAGAACTTGACAGGGCATTATGAGGAACTTCATGTATTTTTTGTATCCGAGTTAATGTCCTGTCAATGCATATTTAGCGCCTAGTTGGTCAATGTTGCGCTTGAGCATATTCTAGTGTGGCCACAGGTCCTGTGTGTATTTGCATCCAAACGACTTCATTTTGCTCCCGATAATGAGTGGAAATTGGCATGGGCTTGTGCCGCCAGCCGCACCATTGAACTGTGGTGTTTAATGGTTCTATGTCAAGAAAATTCCATGACCTTTGTGAGCATGTGAAACGGGAATGCTAAGCTTTTTAGTAAGACATTTGTGCAGCTAGTAATTGTTTGATACTGCCCTATATGTGAAAGCTTAAATGCGTATATGACTTGAGTGCTTCCACAAATCCGGGTAGCTTTTCTCCCTCTGGCCAAACATTGTGGCAGAATGGATTTTCTTTGTACATTACTGCTTGTGTCTTTTCTCATCACAGGAAGAGAGACGCTTCTTCAACTTCACCACACCCACAGATTTTTCCCTCAAACTCGTTTGTACTGGGAGAGAGAGAGAGCGAGCTTAGTGCTGAGTGTTGTGTTTCCAGTTTTCCCTCTATTATTTATTTATCTGTGTGTTTGTGAGTATGTGTCCCGGGAGTCCATGCTGTCATTGAGTGCTCTGGAATGAGGCATGAAAGCATTTGTGAAATGTGCAATGTGTGGTGAGCGAGCTGTGTGTTGGGCTAAAGTGGGGTTGTTTTTGCAGCCGGTCAGTCAGGGAGACTGTGTCTTAGCATGGCAAGAGCATTATGGGATGTGTGTCTGTGTCTCTCTCTCTCTTCCTTAGGCCCCTGCTTAGGCAAGTCGATGAGCCTAATGTTTTTCTACTGCTCCAGCTGAAACTCTATGCTGTGTGGTTTTAGAGGGCTTTTGCAGTGACACCTTTTTTCTGCCTTCTCTCTCTCTCTCTCTCTCTCTCTCTCTCTCTCTCTCTCTCTCTCTCTCTCTCTCTCTCTCTCTCTCTCTCTCTCTCTCTCTCTCTCTCTCTCTCTCTCTCTCTCTCTCTCTCTCTCCCCTATTCAGCAGGTCCTCATGTCATTGATACAGCTGCTTAACGGAAGTAAAGGCCAGACCCCGTGTTCAAATCCACCTCTGAAGTGACATCAGCCAATCAAGTTTCCCCTCTCTCCCTGCAGTTGTTTGGGGGTGCTACTTTTTTGGATTTCCCAGTTGGACTGGTGTAGGGGGAGGGCGGACCTACGCCTTCCCACGGCCCCTGTACATAGACGTCACCATGACCACCTCATCGCTGCGCCGCTCGGTCAAGAACATTGTCAACAACTACACGGACGCGGAGATCAAAGTGCGCGAGGCCACCTCCAACGACCCATGGGGACCGCCGACCTCGCTCATGGCGGAGATCGCCGACATGACCTTCAACGTGGTGGCCTTCACCGAGGTCATGGGCATGATCTGGAAGCGCCTCAACGACCACGGCAAGAACTGGCGGCACGTCTACAAGGCCCTGATGCTGCTGGACTACCTGATCAAGACGGGCTCGGAGCGGGTGGCCCAGCAGTGCAAGGAGAACATCTACGCCGTCCAGACCCTGAGGGACTTCCAGTACATCGACCGCGACGGCCAGGACCAGGGCATCCACGTGCGCGAGCGCGCCAAGCAGCTGGTCTCCCTCGTCCGCGACGACGAGCGGCTGAGGCAGGAGAGGGCCCAGGCCCACAAGACTCGGGAGCGCATGGCCGGCGGTAGCCTGGGCTACGGGTCCATGCCGCCACCGTACCCAGGCCGCAGGACCAGCCAGCCCAGCATGGGAGCCCTGTACGGGGATGAGTACAGCAGATCGCGGGGGTCGCCATCCTCCTATAATTGTGAGTACAAAAGAGACGCATGTCAGTCATCTTATCTGCAGAAGTGTCAAAACACACATTCAGTGAACCATCATTCAAATAAACGCACAGACGACTTAACTGATTATTCAATAGTCAATGATGTTACCAGTGCGTAGTGTTCTGCTAAGTCTCTGCTAACCTGCTTACCTTACCCTCAGACAAGGGGTGTGATGCACTCCGCTGTAAGAACACAGAGCACATAGACTTGTAATTGAAGTTAGTTTATGTCCTGTTTACTGTGGTGTTGGGCATCTTACTCGTGTTTATTGTATTGATTTTGTGAAGACTCCTCGTTATGCACCTGTCTTGCTGGTACTTTCAGTTTTATTCCTCTGTAATGCTGCCAACAGGACACGTCAAACTCTTTGCCAACTTCCTTCTCTACTTCTATGGGAGTGGGAGAATTCTAGACTTCTCAATGGCCAAGTCTCGTTCTCTCTCAACAAATGAAAAGTTAGCACTACCAAACACCTTCTTTTCACAATCTGGTGTCATTACAGTTGAGAAATTCTACAAATTTTACGTTGTTGACTTTTCCTTTAAAATTTGTTTTGCTACAATTCCCCTCTGACTGCATTACACATCTCTGGTGTTCAGTTAAGGTTTTAGGTGGGATGTCCCATGCAGATCTCTGCCTCTCCTGTTCAGTTTTTCTGGTTCCATCCGGGCTCAATCATGTGGTTTCTGAGTTTCAGTCACGGTGCACTGTACTTCTACTTGGTGCATGGTGATCTTGATCTATGGCCTGCATTCCTCTCATTCTCTCACTACTTGCTCGTTCAGGAAAAACAAGCCCAGAAAATGGAAGCACTGTTCTCCCTGTGCAGTCTGAGCGAAACGCAAAATGAAATGGCATTCCCAAAGTTGTGTGTGTGTGTGTGTGTGTGTGTGTGTGTGTGTGTGTGTGTGTGTGTGTGTGTGTGCGTGTGCGTGTGCGTGTGCGTGTGCGTGTGCGTGTACGTGTGCGTGTGCGCGTGCGCGTGCGAGTGCGAGTGCGAGCGAGCTGTGTGCGTGTGCGTGTTTTTGCACCCAGTTCTAGTAGATAGTCTTGATTAGTCAAGTATGTGCGATCGTTGTTTGTGTGCATGCTCATATCTAGTGGCAAGTATGTGTCACGAGCCTTGCGGAGCAAGACATGACTTTGGCATTTGGTAACAAGACGACCTGTTCCAGAGTGACGTGTCTCCAGCCTTGGTGTCGAGAAGGAAACGAGCCAGTCAGCAGCACCTGCTAAAACCCCAAGCTATTCTCTGGTAAGGTTTATGGTGCCCCAACCATGGCAGCTACACCACAAACCACTGTTTACACTGTCAAGCTCTGCTTGTCGCAAATGTGCCATAATTGGCATGGAGAGTGTAAAGCGCACGCAGCAGCATATGGGTCGATGTCGTCTATGCTTTAAATCACTTTAGCATGGCTGGTCCCACTCGTCTACTCCCATGTTGTCATTGCGTGCTGGGTGGGGGTGGACAGCCTTATTGATTTCCATGGTGCGTTTCCTTGCTAGTGGAGGGGCGAAGGCTGGTGGATGTCTCTGTAGAGATCCCTCCCGGTGCTCAGTGAAGGCCATATACAACAAGGCTAGGCCAGCCCATTCCTGTCAAAGTTACGCTTACTGTTCTGCTCCATTACGTTTTTCTCCCCGCTTGATTTGTTTCTCAGACACAGAGCCCCCCACACCCACACCCTCCACCGTGGTCAGACACTTTCTCCCTAGCAGAAAGGTGCTAGTCTGGCAGGCTGTCAGAAAGCATTCAGAGAACCTTGTTAACCTGACTCCTATAGTGGGGTCGTCATAGGCTCAGTCATTTCAAATTGGTGTTAAAGTTTGGTTTTCATTTCCAAGTTGAAGTTTTGGGTCTATAGAACAATTTGAGTTCGAGTGTCAAACACACAGATAACAAAATGGCCTGCGGGGGGCGCTCTAAAATATATAAACTGCTATAACTTTTGATTGGTTAAACCAAATTTAACATATGAGCTATGTATGGATTCAGCATGAAGAGGAGAAACCGGTGAGCTAAGTAATGTTACCACATTAAAGACACGCTATGTAAAAGACACACTTTTAGCCAATGGACAGCTAAATCCGGGCTTTTTTTAAGATAAAGGGTGGAAATGCCCTCAAAGTTGCAATGAAAAATAATGTATTGTTACAAGTTATTGTAAACAAAGCCTGGGTTATCACTTAACTTGATTTGTTCAGAATATCCCTGAAGCATAGATAATAATAGGATGCCTATACACAAATATGGCTCCATATAGCCTAAGTTATGTGATATTTAGCACCCAACTTGCACCTTTGAGTGTATGAATTTAGGAACATGAGTACCAGCTTTTTGTTCCAATCAAGCCATAATTTTATTCACAACTTAAAAACTTTATATCTGGAAGAAAGTAAATCAATAATAATAATAATAATAATGATAATAATAATAATAAATACTATGGGGAGCATCATTTTTTCCTGCATTCAAAAAGAAAACAGAAGACCATAGGGCTAACATTTATTCCAATACTCCACTCTACAATAACTATGACAGAGAACAGATGCAAAAACAGTCAGTGGTCAGTCTTAGAAATTGCATGTACACTTGCACAGACGTGTGCACTTTAACTCTGCCTTTATGAACTTGCACCGAGATCTGGCAGGTCTATTTGTACAAGTACTAGTACAGCTGCACTTCACCTCTAGTTGGAATACATCTTTGGCAACTGCATCTTTGGTAGTGTAGTCCAAATCTGGGAACTGTTCATTTGTTACCAGATTGGCAGGCCTTTCTGGCAAATGCAGATGATAAGAACGGTTTTCATTCCTGTCAGCTGGTAACAAATGGACAGTTATGACAGAGATGTTCTCATAACAGCAGATGATTGTGTCTACCATGTATGAAATAGTCCTATAGTATTATTTAGTATGCTTGCCAAAGGCCTCTGCTTGCTGCCAGCAAGCAGACTAATTGTTCTCCAACAGTTTATTTAGTATGTTTGCGGGAAAGCATACCAATTGTTCATCAACAGTTTATTATTATTCTAAATTTTTCCATTCACCTCGGCCTATGGGAATCGCCATTCATTAGTACGCCGGCTTTGAATCGTTGCAGCGTTCGAGATAGAGACACGGTTCGAGTCCCAAATTGAATGGCTCGAAAAGGGCTCAGGGTGGTGTATTTTTTGCTGGCCTACCCCCTTTCATTCGTTCACCAGACTTGTTTTTCCTCAGTTATCTCTCTGTTTTCCCCCTCATTGAAATTAATGGTAGAATAGTCAAGATGATGATGTCACAAATTGTGTCAGTTACAGTGAGAGGCGACCTGTCCTAGGGTTTTTAAGGTATCAACTAGGTAAAGGCATTGTCAGAGAGGTCTTGGCTCTGAATACAAACTGTGTGAAGATCATAAGCCAACTCGTAAAAATGTTTCGGAGAGAGCAGTTTTAAAATCCCTATGATGTGACCCCATTCACTTACAAAAACAAATGTGTGAACAGCTCAGCGCATAGGCCTGAATATGTCCATTTTTTGACTCAACCATTTGGCCTTGAAAAGTGATCTCAGCTTTGACATGAAGAGCAGGGTTGTGCCATTTGTGTGTCAATATCATCTGACAACTTGCAAAACTTTTGGAGATATGACAGTGTAAAAATAAGGCTGCACATATTATTCAGCTATTGACCGCCAAATTGTCACCTTTAGAATCTTCATTCATACACACACAGGAGGTCTACATTACTTACTGTATCATTGACACACACACATACAGCCATGTAGAACTTTAGACCTCTGCTGTCACCTGGGCAACCATGGCCTAGTATGCTGCTGTAGCCACTGTATACAGTAAATGGCAGTGGCCTACTGGGTAGGGTGTTGGTCTGTCAGAGGGTTGCAGGTTCGAATCCCACCCTTACCTCTCCCTACCCATCCATTGCTGAAAGGCACCTGAAGCATCTCCACACACACACACACACACACACACACACACACACACACACACACACACACACACACACACACACACACACACACACACACACCTCTCTCTCTCTCTCTCACAGACAGACAGACAGACAGACACACACACACACACACACTCAGACCTCTATCTCTTTCCCTCGTGTTTCTCTGTGTGTATACAACAGCTCTGTGTGTGTGTGCATAAGCCGCAAGCATACTAATAGCATTGTCTCTCCGGAAAGTCTTTTTGTTATTATTATTATTATTATTATTATTATTATTATTATTATTATTATTATTGATGTCTTTTCTTCCAGATACGTTTTTTTGTGATTTTATGTGTGAATAGAATATGGCTTGATTGAAAAAAGTTGATACTCATGATCCTAAATTCATAAACTCAAAGTTGCAAATTGGGTCCTAAATATCACATAGGCTTTATGCAGCCCTATTTGTGTATAGGTATCCTAGGTATCTTTGTGCTTCAGGGATATTCTGAAAAAATCAAGTTGATTGATATCCCAGGCTTTATTTACAATAACTTGTAACAATAAATTATGTTTCATTGCAACTTGGAGGGCATTTCCACCCTTTATCTTAAAAAAAACCCTGAATTTTGCTGTCCATGGGCTAAAAGTGTGTTTATGACATAGTATGTCTTTAATCCAGTAACCAAATACTTAGCTCACCAGCTCCTCCTCTTAATGCTGAATCCATGCATACCTCATATGTTAAATTTGGTTAAACTAATAAAAAGTTATAGCAGTTTATATATTTTAGAGCGCCCCCCGCAGGCCATTTGGTTATCTGTGTGTTTGACACTCGAACCCAAATTGTTCTGTAGACCCTAAACTTCAACTTGGAAGTGAAAACCAAACTTTAACAACAATTTGAAATGACTGAGAAAAATTGCATAGGCCTACGACCCCACTACTATAGCTGAAGCCAAACTGAAGGGCATTCAAAGCATTTAGGCCCTCCATGATAACCCAATAAGCCTTTCAACATGCTGTGAACCTGAGGTAATTGAGTTTACAGATTTTTTTCTCTCTCTCTCTATCTCTCTCTCTCTCTTTTTTTTTTAGCTGGCAGCTGTTCAATATTATATATACGGTACGGCATCCCCCTAAAGATAAGCAATCTCAATTCTCATGAGATCAGTGTGATTCGGGTTCTGGACTGGCAGGACAAGAATCATATTTGTGTTGGAGTGGTGCCAAGAAATCTGGGGGAAGTACAGTGCCGCCCTGTTCTGAAACTCGCTCAGCGCCGGCGTGCTGCTGTGTGCAGCTGTTGAGAAGCACTGGCTGAGTGACATCCTCCATAGATGTGGGGTTTGTGTTTGCCGCGCGGGTGCTTCAGAGGAGACGTTGGATTAGGAACATTGTTAATGTTCGTTTTTTTTGCAACATTATCTGTCCTATTCTTGGGGCCTCTAGTACACGCCCTAAAAAAAGATCTATTTTTAATTCATCCTTTCACCCTCTAAGCCCTACCTATTTGAAGTCAGACCAAGTTAGCAAAGTCATTTTTCCTCAGCCAATCTCGCATGTCACCATGTTCAGTGTGCATGCTAAGCAGGGAATGGCAGGGCCTGTAGGAAGTATCATACACATGTACTATGTATAGTATACTGTATGTCTATGGGAAGTATGGTCTAGGTGGGGCGGGAAAGGTTGAGAACTTTTATTTTGGAAATCAGATGGAGGTTGTGGATTGTGTGCCAGTTCCCTAGTTGGTGGGGGGAGGTGGTGATGAGTTTGGTGTTGGTGCACTTCGCCACACTGGTCAGTAGACGAGCGGACAGAGAGACAGAGGAAGAGCTGTACTTAGGCGGCGCTTTGTTTGTGTGTGAGATTATCTGTGTGTGTGTGTCTGCCTGCCTGCTTTGTACATGCACAAGTGTGTGTGTCTGTGTCTGTGTCTGTGTCTGTGTCTGTGTGTGTGTGTGCGTTCATATGTGCGTGTGTGTGTACACGGTCGATTGTGTGTGTGTGCATTCGTATGTGCCAGTGTGTACACGGTGGAGCGCGTGTGCATTCCAGGCCAGGCATAGGCCTTTGAGAGGCACTGCAGTGGAATTGATGGGAGGCTCAGAGGTGGCGAACTCTGCCAGCGTCTGACTCTGCTGCTGCTGGCCTGACCGGGCATTCAGTCCCGGGCACTGCCAGTCTCAACCCCCACCACCCTGCCACCCCGTCTGCCACACCCCGTACCTCACTTGTTTAGACTTTGGGAGACGTGCATTCTGCAACTTGCCAGGTTCTGCAACCTGCCGTGTGTGCGTGTGTGTGTGCGCACGTGTGTGTGTGCGCGCGTGTGTGTGTGCGCGTGTGTGTGTGCGCGTGTGTGTGTGCGCGCGTGTGTGTGTGCGCGCGTGTGTGTGTGCGCACGTGTGTGTGTGTGTGTGCGCGTGTGTGTGTGCGCGTGTGTGTGTGCGCGTGTGTGTGTACGCGTGCGTGTGTACGCGTGCGTGTGTGCGCGTGCGTGTGTGTGCGTGTGCTCGCGTGTGCGTGCGTGCGCGCGCGCGCGCACGCACGCGTGTGTGTGTATACTCACGTGTTTGTGTGTTAGTGTGTTTGTACGTGTGTGTATTGATGATGATGGTGATCCTGTGTATAGCATAAGCCGCCCCTTCATGCCCCCCTCCCTGTCCTCTGTGCCCCTGTACAGGCGGGCTATTGTTCCCAGCTGGGAGGCAGTGGCGGGAGGGGAAGTAATCCCGGGACGAGGGCTGGGCGGGCGCACAGCGCACACGGCTCGGGTGCCTACTATAGGGCAACTTAATATGCGCACGCTGTGCCAGCTCACACGAAAACTCAGCCTAATTCCACCACCCCACCCCCATGCCCCTCCTGTCCTCCATCCCCCTCCCCTTCATCACCAACCACCCAACCTCAACCATACCCCCTTTTCTTAATCTTGTGGCTTATTAAAGGGTTTCAATTGAGTTTCTCTCTCTCTCTCTTTTCTGTGTGTATCTGTGTCTGTCTTGTCTTTTGGCTTGTCCTTCTTCTTCTTCTTCTTCTTCTTCGTTCTCCCTCGCTTGTAAAACCTTCCTCCCTCTCTCCATCGGGTCCTCTTCTCTTCTCTTCTCTTCCCTCATCCTCCTGCTTCTTCTCAGCCTCTTCTTCCTCCCCCCAACTAGCGCCGGATCTGGAGCAGGCTCGGCCCCAGACCAGCGGGGAGGAGGAGCTGCAGCTGCAGCTGGCGCTGGCCATGAGCCGAGAGGAGAGCGAGAAGACGGCCCCCGGCCACGGGCACGGGCACGGACCTGGGCACGGGCATGGGCATGGGCATGGGCACGGCCAGGGGCACGGCCAGGGGCACAGCCAGCCCCCCCAGCAGCACCCCAAACCTGAACACCGCCACGCCGCCGCTGCCGCCACAGTCACCGCCACCGCCACGCCTGCTGCCAGTGTGAGTGTCTCTGTGTATCTGTGCTAACTAAATGTGTGCATTGTTTGCATGTGTAATAAATATTATGAAGTGAATATGATATAATTCATAGATTAATGTCTGTTTTTAATGAGTGTAGGTATGTGTGATGGGTGTGTGGTGTGTCTTTATTTGTGCTTGTTTGACTCTGGTTGTGTGTTGGTCTGTGTTTGTGTGTGAGAGTGTCTCAGATCTTTGGTGTGTGTGTGTGTGTGTGTGTGTGTGTGTGTGTGTGCGTGTGTGCATGTGCACAAGTGTGTGTGTGTGTGTGTGCGTGTGTGTGCGTGTGTGTGTATGTGTGTGTGTGTGTGTGTGTGTGTGTGTGTGTGTGCGCGTGTGTGCGTGTGTGCATGTGCACAAGTGTGTGTGTGTGTGTGTGTGTGTGTGTGTGTGTGTGTGTGTGTGTGTGTTAGTGTTGTGATGTGATGCTCTGGTGCTGCTCTGCTGCAGCAGCAGCCTCAAGCATACCTTGCTCATCCCAAGGATTCATGTTTGATAAAAATGTGCCAAGGTCCCCCTGGAGAGAATAGTGGTGAGTTAGCAGTGATTTATAGCGATGCTTTGGAGAGGCTTCTCCCCTTGGGCCGCTGCTTTGTAAGGAGGAAGGAGAGGGAAGCAAGCTTGCAGCCTGCAGAGCGGTGGAATATCCAGTGGGCTCGCTCACATCAACTAGCGTGCACAGCTTCCCCAATTACATTACACACATTCCCATACCTCACAACTTTCCAAAAGCTCCTCCTGTGCTTTTGAAGTGATGTAGAAAAAAATGTACTGGTGGTATATATTAAATTCTCTCGTCCTGACTTGGTTTTGTTTTTTAATGAATCCCCATTAAAACAGAGGGATTGTGCTGATGCGTGAACGTTACAAACGGAGAACAGTATTGCTTTCATTTGAGACTTCTTTCATATTGCAGCAGCAGCAGCAGCCGGCTGTGTTGTGGGCCTGGTGTTTGTTATTATTCAGTGGCCACGGCCAGGCCCTGTCAGCATTTCTGCCTTGTCGTCTGGCCTGCCCTGCCAGGCCACACTGGAATCAATAGCACCAGCAGCCAATGCTGCGAGCCCTGTGGCACCGACCGCACCGGCTCTACCGTTGTCACCATGCCGATGGCTCATAAAGCCTGTAAACACTTGCCCCGATTGGTGTGGTGATGGCCAAGGCCTTACAGACACTGTTTGCCCGCAGTACATGCCGGAGCATCTGTCTGTGCAGTATCCTCAAGGCCAGCCTTAAAAGCTCTTCTCGTCCATTAGCCTAGCAGAGGGAGGGAAAGGGAGAGAAGGGAGGGGAGGCGGAGAGTGCATTTACTCTAATCACACTTCCTGATGGATCAATTTTTAATGTGGAGGCATCCAGTCAGCTCTCCCCTGTCCACAGCCTGCCTTGACATGTGACTGTCACTAGGCGCACGTTGAGCAGGGCTGAGGCATTGATCATGCGTTTGTCATTGTGTTCAACAGCTATTGACAACATGGGAAGTTACTCATTGGGTTCAGGGTTGAGGTCGCTGATGTGTGCGTGTGTGTGTGCGTGTGCGTGTGCGTGTAGATGTGTAGATGTGTCACCAACAAAGTCTTTAGTCAGTTCCATCTCACCAGTTGTAGTGACTAGCTTAACTGTACTGTGCCCAAATGAATCAAAAAGTCTGTCTTGAGTTTGTCACGCATTCATTCCGACAGAAAACAGGATTCAGAATGGAACTAATAAAAATATGAATTCTCGGAAATGAATTTGTGCCTGGAAAAGCCATGCAATTTTATGAATTCAATGAGAGTTTTGTAAAGCCATGGAATTGTTTTGTCTCTTTTTAGGCAGCCATTGTGAGACTATGATTACCGTATTTCCAGCAGCAGCCACTTCATATAAACTAAATGCATGAACAGTTTTTGGAGTTTGAGTGGCAAGGGTTACATTTTCATATTTACCCCCAAAGCTCTATTCACGGGGGTGCCTTATCTCTTCTCAGGGAAGAATGCAAAACTTTCGGTGTGGAAAAACTATTTTTCTGTTTGAATGTGAGTGGATTCTTCAGGGAGTGCTTAACACCATGACTGTGCTGTGCTGTGCTGGTCGTTGCATGCAGTTAAACAGTTTGAACGGTACATGTCCATGACTCAAACGCCACTGTTGGTTCCACTATGACCGACTAATCTGGCTCACCTGGGGTGAGTTTCTCAAAAGAGAAGTTGCTAGCCTGTTAGCAACTTCGGTAGTTGCCAATGGGAAAATGCATTGAAAACAACAAAGTAGCTAATGTAGTAAGCAACTCTGGTTTCGAGAAATCCACCCCATGTTAGGAAAGTTGTGAAAGAGTGGGAATGTTGAGTTTGCTTCACACAATGAATGTTGTTTCACATGAATGTGTTACATTTTTACACAATGCATTTGTACTTAATTACAAAACAATTTGAATTTTAGTGACCCACTGCCCATCTGAATACACAGGGCAACATGATCTCCAAAAATTCCGTGCTCCTGGACACGGATGTTAAGGGCACAAAATCCGTGTCCAGGAGCACAGATTTTGCCAAAATTCCGTGCTCCTGGACACGGAATTGTTTTCCGTGCTCCTGGACACGGAATTGTTTTCCGTGATGGACACAGAGAAGTGCTCTCTCTATAGCAGTGTTTCCCAACCAGGGGTACGTGTACCACTAGGGGTACGCGAGCACACTGCAGGGGGTACTTGGAAAAAACGTTACTACTATAACAAATGTTTGGAGCAGTCACATCAGGACGGAGAAAGTGACATAGAACATGAATTAGGGGGTACTCATGGCACAACTTTGAGGCTTAGGGGGTACGCGAGACAAAAAAGGTTGGGAAACACTGCTCTATAGGATACTCCCACAGCTCTATGTTTCCACAGTCTTGTGTTTTCTCAGGATTTTTCTCATTTCAAATATTTTTTCTCAAAAAAAAATTATTTCCTACTGACAGGTTAGGGTTAGGGATTGTTTTGGTCTGGGCACAGCTAGTTTTCTTTCATTCATTATATGAATTTGATAGCCTAGCAACCAATTGGAAAAGGTATTTCTCAAAAATATGTCTTTAATGACAGGTTAAGGTTAGGGAATGTTTTGGTCAGGGCACAACTTAAATTGCTATAGCATTATTTTGTTTAGGATTAGCATTTGGTATGTATTTTCTAATGATAGAGTTACACAGTGCTGTGGTAATAGCCTATAGAAAGCACTTCCGTGTGCCCATCACGGAAAACAATTCTGTGTCCAGGAGCACGGAAAACAATTCTGTGTCCAGCAGCACGAGAAGGGTCCGGCTGCGTCCTGGAGCACAGGGGGCGTGTATTTAGAGGGGCGTGTATTTAGAGGGGCGTGTATTTAGGGCAGCCCTGATTGGTCCGATTCACGACGACGTCTGACGTCACGTGAAGAATGAAATATATAATGCCTACCGGCGGTAGACGTTGACTTTAGCAGTTGGTGGCTAATGTTAGCTTAGCCTACTTAGTCAAACCGGGCTTTATGTTCCTCTCATTGCAACTTATAATGTTAGGGCTTACAATAGAGTTTTGGTACCGTTTTCTCTGCTCTTATCGGTATCCAGATACATTCAATACATTTAACTGCTCCTTTGGGAATTTCGCGGCATTTTTTAAAATTATGCTCTGAGGGCAGCTTTACCGCATATCGGTAACGATATGACACATTAACTCGCTGCTCTGAGGGCGTCTTTATTGTCTACATGGTAATGCTTAGCAGCGCATGTAACCCTGCTCTTAGGGCACCTTTTCTGCAGGTTCAGGGCATATTTGATGCACACATGTACCGGTAATTCTGCTCTTAGAGCACTACAGAGCGACCATGTAACTAACACTCTGTTCTGAGAGCAGCTTCGCAGCACATAGATAGCGTTTTGTTTCCTTGGAAACGGACGCGGTTTATGTGTTACGCATACGCTATTTGACTCGGTTTTGCACTATTATGGATGTATTTCTAATCTTGACATGATAATGGACAATCTATGCGAATTTCATAATGTGTTTTTATGTGATATGGGAGTAAATGTGTTTACATCCCGTCTGGGATTTGTTAAACTAGCTGGCCCGCTAGTTAGCTAGCAAGTGCTAGGTCTCTACACTACATCATGTGTCAAAAGTGGAAAGATTTGCCGACACTCTAGGCTGTGGATATAAAACTGGTCTGTGAATGTTTTCAAAATGTTTTGCTTTGACAAATTGCTGATATTAAACATCCAAATCCTGGTGTTTCTTTGTTTATGATTGGGCCATTGAGACAGATCGATTCTAATATCTATTACTTACTTGCTAGCTAACTAGCGGACTAGCTAACAAATCCCAGACGGGCGTACTGTTAACACATTTTACTCCCATGTTACATAAAAACGCATTTTGAAACTCGCACAGATTGTCCATTAGAATGTCAAGATTAGAAATGCATCCATAATAATGCAAAACCGAGTCAAATGACATACATTTATCGCTTCGTCAGTCTGTCTGGCTTCATCTCCGTTCCGTTTCCAAGGAAACAAACGCTATCTTTAGAAAAGTAACCCCGCACTTAAAGTAGGCTACCTTCGGATTGGTAGATGCTAGGGAAATACCGTTTTCAGTTTTGGAGAGCTGAGGTTCTCAGCTTTTAAACAAGACCCATGGTGTGTCTTTAGGTCTAATTAAAAAATATTATGTGTCAGATCGAAAAAATGAAGTTTTGAATGGGTTTCAATGGCTCCAAGTCAGGGGTAGTCCACCAGCAGCGGTCGTCGTGAATCGGACCAATCAGGGCTGCCTTAAATACACGCCCCTCTAAATACACGCCCCTCTAAATACACGCCCCCTGTGCTCCAGGACGCAGTCGGACTCTATTGAGGAGCACGGAATTTTGGCAAAATCCGTGCTCCTGGACACGGATTTCGTGTCTTTAGCATCCGTGTCCAGGAGCACAGAATTTTTGGAGATCAGGCTGCACAGGGAATGTATAGATGAGGTGCCATGGAAATTGCAGTACATTTTTCGTGGCTGTCTCCTTTAGGCCCATTCATTTGGTAAACTACTGTGTACATATTTATTCCATGACCGCAGGCTCTATCCAACAATCTGTACAAAGGTACAATCATTGGTTAGAATGTGGGAAGCATTTACACACACATCCTATTACACATAGAGTCAGATGGTGAAAAGGTAGAACCCAGAAAATCTTTGGTTAGGGTATGATTGGGCTTTCAGAATGTCTATAATGGAGTAGAATGCAGTGTACAGTACATACAGTACTTTTCTGTCCTTCTATTACCTCTGCCAAGGAGGTTATGTTTTCGATCACGTTGGTTTGTCTGTCTGTCTGTTTGTCTGTCTGTGTGTGTGTCAGCAGGATAACTCAAAAACGTATCTTACTTTGTGGAGTGGTTGGAAATGACAAAAGGAACAAGTGATTATAATTTGGTGGTGATACGGACCTAGGATTTTTTTTTAAAGATTCTTCACCATTGCGGGATAGGGTGAATTTTGACATTCCAGTTTCTAATTCCACAAAAAGGGGAAAAAATAGGTTGTAACATAGTCAAAGGTTCTAGCAAACTGCTTCCTTGGCAGAGGTCTGCTCTCTCTGAGTTAGGGCTGGGCGATATGGGAAAAACCCTATACCTCTACTCTGAGTGCATTTCTAGTTTTGATTATGTATTGCTTCAATGAACAAGGAATGCTTAATTTCATTGCACTTGTTACAATGATGAATGAAAAGATCTTCGATACATATACTACATTAGGGAGTAGAGTTCCAGAGCCTTTGTTTTTAAATGGGCCCTCCTTACTCTCCCTCCTGTGTAGCCTCCTGCGGCCGTGGTGGACATCGACGAGCAGACACAGCTCCAGATAGCCATGAGCCTCAGCAAGGAGGAGGCCATGAAGGTACAGCCACGAGGCGCTGCATCCTCCCTCCCATAAAGCCGCTCGTCTCCTGCTACTCCCGCTCGTCCGCCTCCTCATCCTACTACTCGTCCTCTCGCTTACACATTTCTCCACCATCTGTGTGGCTTGGCCTTCTAGTGTCTCTCCAGCGGCGACACTAACACCCTCGCATGTAGAAGGTCTCCTCTGCCTCAAAGCTTCTCAGAGCCAACCGCCTTCTGCTCTCTGCGGAAGTGCCTCATCAACCCCACAACCTCCCACCCCCCACCCCCCTGCTTTTCCCTCAGCCCCCTTCCTCACCAGCGAAGCGGCATGCGTCCCCTTGCTCCCCCCGTCTAAGTGCACTGCACTCCCTAGAGTGTTTCCCTAACCATCTCCCTCCCTCTTCGGCTTGTGGTTGATCCTAGACCTCCCCCTGCCCCTGCCCCGGACCTTTACTGGTGGTAGTGGGTAGAGAGAGAATGCGGCAGCCTTTAGAGCGGGAGAGGCAAAGCTGTGGCTTTGTGGCTTTGCCTGGATCGGTTAGTCTGGAAAGCACCGCTTGTCCTAGTATGCACTGGCTGCTTTAGACAAGTGTGCCAGTGGTATTGACCATGGACTAATTTTTTTGCCTTGTATCTCTTGTCTGTCTGTCTGTCTATCTCTCTCTCTCTCTCTCTCTCTCCCTCTCCCTCTCCCTCTCTCTCTCTCTCTCTCTCTCTCTCTCTCTCTCTCTCTCTCTCTCTCTCTCTCTCTCTCTCTCTCTCTCTCTCCTCTTTTGACTTTCAGCCCCGTCCCCCACCACCTGCTGCCTTGGATATGGATGAGGAGACCCAGCTCCAGCTCGCCCTGACCCTGAGCAAAGAGGAGCACCAGCAGGTAGTGTAGTCAGCTACAGCCTGACCTTTAAAGCCAGAGTGCAGTGTGAAAATTTGAGTTTAAACCGAAATCGGTCTTGATAACTGCTTCTTTACCTTGTGACTAAGCCTTATGGTCCAACCTAATACCAATACTTTGAAGTGCCTTTCTCTCAGTTTCAATGTTGGCGTAGTTGCTGCACTTTGCCTTTGTCAGGCAGCAGTGTTTTTTTGGGGGGGGGGGGGGGTCACGGGTAAAGAGAGTGTCTGGCACATGTCCAAATGAAGGCATCGCGACCCCGCTTGTCTCATCTTGTGCTTCAGACGGGCTGCCTCCTCTGCCTTGGTGCCACGGGGCTCTGTGTGGGCCCCCTCTTTCAGTTTGTTTTCTGACACACTGCTTCCCCTGTTCCCCCTGCTTTCTGGGTGTCCATTTCTCCAGCCCCCCACCCCCCCCCCCCCCACACACACACACACACACACACACACTCTGTCTCTCTCTCACTCACTATCTCTCTCACACACTCTCTCTCTCTCTCTCTCTCTCTCTCTCTCTCTCTCTCTCTCTCTCTCTCTCTCTCTCTCTCTCTCTCTCTCTCTCTCTCTCTCTCTCTCTCTCTCTCTCTCTCTCTCACACACACACACTCACTTGATTTCAAAAGTACACACACACACACTCTCTCTCTCTCTCTCTCTCTCTCTCTCTCTCTCTCTCTCTCTCTCTCTCTCTCTCTCTCCCCCCACCCCCCACCCCTGTCTCTCTGTGCCAGGTCTGAACAATGGAGTCTCTCACAGAGTGGTCTTTGCATAAATGCTCTCCCTTTCTTTGCGGTGACCTTAAGAACCACTGTATGTTTTTCCAGCCGCGTTCGGCGTTATGGCATGAAAGACCTCCCGTCTCTTAGCCTCGCTCTGTGTTTAATGTTTGTGTACGTCTGCGGCACTTGTAGCGTGATTTTGGCAGGTGACGACTTTGTCACGATGACTGAACATAAGTGATACTTCAGCCCTTTCATGCCCACTGTGTCCATGTGTCTTGTTGCCAGGAGCAACGGAGTCGCCAGGGTGATGAGTCGATGCTCCAGAAAGCTCTTGAGGAGAGCAAACGAGAGATGGAGGCAAAGAAAGGAGGGGTATGCAGAAAACCATATACCGTTACTGTATGACCCAACATTTTGTCATGTTATGTATGCACACATTATGATGAATGTGTACTGATGAATGCATATTTGAAGAATTTCGTTGGAAAATGGTGTATCCATTTTTGCAATGGAATGCCCAATACAAAAACGTCAATTTCCCAAAATGTTCTAAAATGGATATACACAATTTTGCTACGAAACTCTTCATTTGTTGGTTACAACTGAGAAACGAAGCCCAGTCTTGGTAGCAACACAGGGTGTACATGCAACACTGTGAGATCTTGGACTCATGCACATTATAAAGCATAATGCCTTAACATTACCATAGAAATGACCAGACATTTTCCATGTCCAAAAAGTATATACCTGTAAAAAAACATTGTTCCAACGTGGCTTTTTGTAAATTTAAAAACATAAGGGCAGCAACCCCGGCACAGGCACAGATCACTTTCTTCAAGATGTTGCATTACAGTGGATTTAATTTGCCCAACATTGTACAGCCTAGTTAAGACGTTATATTAAAGTTATTGATGAAGGCATAAACATGGGTGATGACTGAGAAATCAAACCCTGAGTAGAATCTTGTTTCTAGCAACACCGGGTGGGCAAGTCTGTGCACGTCAGCCTCTTACCAGATGCCATTCTCACAGCAGCACACACAGAGTTCTACACCACTGACCACCTCAAGTTTGGCCACCTGCACTAAGAATGTTTTCTGTCTTGTTTCAGCACTCGGCCATGATGGATCTGGTGGATATTTTTGCTCCGGCCCCTGCCGAGGCCTCGGGGGGCCACTCCTGGGACTTGGCGTCCGGAGGGGACGGTCATGCCTCAGCCTCTGGTGGCTCGCTAATGTCCGACCCCTGGGACTCACTGGGTAAGACTTTATCAGTCTGTCTTTCACAATTCACCAATTTTCAGTTTTTTACCTTTTTGTATCAGAAATGTCTTATCTTAGCTTCCTTATCTTATATATATATATATAGATGATATTACATTCATTTCTATACCACACAACTTGGTCTTGAATGAAGGTCTGACTGACTAAAACGTCAGCTTTCAGAATAGTTTGGTTTGACTAACTGAAGCAGTATTATGCTTTTCCACACAACTCTGGGACTCTGTGTAAAGCTTTGGTGCATCATGGATAGGACGACAGATGGAACAAATTTCCAGATATACCATCATTTTATATCGTATGAAAGATGAGGCATTTCAACATTCCTTTCTATACCACACAAAAGTCAGTGGTGTGGAACTCCTTGTGTAAGGTTTGGTGCATCGTTTGATGGGCAGATAAACAAGCAATTTCCAAATTCGGCCTCATTTTATGCTGCTTGAAAACATTTCATTGAGAGGTTTTGTAATTTCTTTCTAAACTACACAACTCAACAATGACTGACAGTTTCATATAATGTATGCATCAGTAGAAACCAGATGGATGATGCCAGACAGTGGTCAAGCAAACACTATTTGAATGTCTGTATTACACAGCATGACTGACAGCCAGTCAGAAATTCTTGCGGTGCCATTGAGCCAGTTGTCAGACAGACAATTGCAAGACAACAATGTCACACAACAGCAATTAGTAGCACACAGAGCACCACGTGTTGATGCAGGGCCACTGCTAGACATAGGCAGAGTATACAGAGTTCTTAGGGCACCAACCAGTGCTTGGGACACCAACCACTTTGCCCCCAATATTTGGTCTTCTAAAATTGAGAATGTCATGAAAAAAAAATGAATTAGATTACTATAGAGTAGATGATGATGATGATGATTATTATTATTGTTTAATCATGAGGGGGGCCTCCTGACCAAGTATGCTTAGGGCCTCCAAAAGTCTCCAAAAGCAGCGACCCTTCGTTGCTGAATCTACTTTCTCCAAATCAGCCAAGTTCCCTCAGCTCCATAGTTGGCCACTGAATCACTACTTGTATTCCTGCTACTTGCATCTGTCTGCAAACACAGCTTGGAGGAGCCCTTAGTTATGTTGTTGATGGCTGTGTGTTGCTAAGTAACCCGTCTGTCTGGACACATAACGTGTATTTAATGTGCTGCCAAGTGGCCGGCGGGCAGCCTCTGCCTGATGCAAGCTCAGAGTGCGAGCTTTAACGGCGTTAGTTGCCAAGATACATGCAGTTGCATTGGGGTGCCGTTTGCTAAATCACTGATTTTAAATGTGTTGCTTAAATAACCAATAGGCCTACTATAGTTTTTAGAAAAAAAAGTTTTGGCCTTTATTATTACAGGACAGTGTGAGTAGACAGGAAATGATTGGGAGAGAGAAAGTTGGGGCAGGGCCGGGAAATTACCCCAGCCGGTTCCCGTGGGCAATGTAAGCCCAAATGTGGGAGGCTTAGCGCAAGTCCTACTACAGTTCATTTGGTAGTGTGTGGTGTACCTTCCTCAAATGAAAACACGTAACCTACCAGCTATGTACCTGCACCGTGGGGCAGCCGTCATTAGAAGGATGTAAGCCGCAAGTACAGCCCTCCCGGCCGAGACGGCATGAAACTAGTGAGTCCCGTAAGCTCAGAGTGCATGCGTGGGTGCCTTGCGAACCTCCTGGTTTTACCCCATTTGTTATCCAAAACTCTGGCACAGTTTGTGCCACAGATGTTAGCTTCGCCTACACAATAGTGCATAAACGAATCAAAATACTTTTACCTTCAAATTCCAAAACATATGGGGGACTGACTTTACACAAGTTCCCATAACTTAAATGTAACTATTATTTTATTTTAATTTGTCTGAACTCTGCCCCGTCCTTGTACTCTGCCAGAAGGCAGCTCAGCAAGAGGTGCCAGTGGCTCGTGGTTGGTGGCTCCGTCGGCTTCCTCCACCGGCCTCCCTCCACAGCAGCCGTGGGATCAGAGGTCCAAACCGACCGACCCGTGGGACGCCCCGCCGAGAGGAGGGCCCAGCATGGCCGGGCAGGCGTGGGGCTCATCTCCTGCCCATAAAGGTACCAATTTCCCTCTCTCACCCTAGTCATATAACTGGAAAGATTGGATGATGGATGTTTTTTTTGTTACAATTATTGTTGTCATTGTCAATTGCACTTTTAACAGACAAGAATGACATTTCTTGTCCATATGAAATTGAAAAATAATGTTTGCAAAATAACTCGCATGATATGCACACGTAGAGCAACAAGCAAAAATATTTTTTCAGCTTTGAAGCTATTTAGGGCCCCAAAGGCCCTACCTTTTTAAAGAAGAAAATGCAGCATGATTGGATGACGACCACAGATGTGACTTTTGTTTTGTTGCAAACAAACCCAACCTGATATTGACCTTCATGGGGAAATTGCACATACGGCTTTGTCACAATGACCGAACATCGGTGCAGCTTCAGCCCTTTTGTCCCGGTTCTGTCCATGTGTCTCTTCCACAGAAGTACTTTGTCCTATAGCAGGGACACCATTAGAAACTGCACACCCCTCTTCCTTCAAGAATCTATACCGCACATGGCTGAGCTGAGGTCTGAGACTGGTGTTGATGCTCCCCCTTTAATTGCAAAAATACTAGAAAACTGTGCGTCTCCTCCACATTTCTTCACCTTCTGTGAAATATTAAATATTATGAAATTGATTTTTTTTCTTTCAATTTTCTTGATTTGAAATTGAAATTGCAGTGCCCCCAGTGCATTAATGCATTTGTGTTCATTTAAGTACACAATATTTGAAAAATGTGACGCCTTTTTAAAGACACTGCTATTATTTTGAATACAACTGTATCTGTATTGTGCAACTGGGTTCAGGCAAGAGACTTGTGTTGCTGATTTAATCCTTCTCTAATACAAGGCTCTTCTCTCACTGTGCATTGCTTACTCCTGGCTGCTTTCACCCCCCCCATCGCATCCCGAACCAGTGCTGCCTTAAGGCTGTATAATGAGGCTCTCTATGTTGGAGTTTTTTCTGCATGCTCTGCAGGAGTGGATCTTTTTACAGCTCCTGCAGAAAGCAAAAGGCCTGCTGGTGCACCCCAGCCCCCTCTCCTCCTCCCCCCAAGCTGGCAGCACCTCAGGTAGCCCATGTGCCCAGTCTCCACCCCCTCCCCCTGTCAACAGCAGCAGGAGCAGCAGCAGCCTTTGTAGTTGGGTACAGTTCAAGAGTTCACAAACATATTTGGAATGTCGTGTTTGTGTGCTACAGTAGACCAACGTCCTTCTGACCCAAAATCCTGTCCGCAAAGATCTGATTGATTGGATTTTTCAGATTCAGATTGGAATAAAAATATGGACTTTTTTGCATTTTTAGTTGCTATGTTCTGTTTTGAATTGCTGTATTTTGCCTCGGGTAAATTTGCCTGTTCAGAAAACAAAACAAAAAAAAGTATATGTTTAGGCATTGAAGGTTCACGCCGCATACTGTGTGTTAATTTAATTTCTTAGATGCAGACCTCTTTGACGACGCCATGGATGGCGGGCAGGTGAACGGGCATGACGGGAGCAGCCCTGAGCCGTTCGATATGTCTCGACTAGGAGAGAGCCTGGCCGACCCCAAGCCCCGGGCCTGTCGCACCCCCGAGGCCTTCCTGGGTGTTGCAGGCGCGTCGCTAGTCAACTTGGACTCACTCATTCCCACCAGCCCCGCCCCCAAGACCTTGAACCCATTCTTGACAGGTGATAGAAAATATGCATATGTCACAGTAGTAATATATATTAATAATACTACTACTACTACTACTACTACTACTACTACTACTAATAATAATAGTAATATAGAAATGTATAATTCAAACCTTGAATCCATTCTTGACCGGTGATGCAAAATATGCCTAAAAGGTATAGTAATGTAAACACAGGAGATATAGTAATGTTTAATGTGTAATTCATGACACGCAGAAAGATGGCTTGATTGATTACTTGTCGACATATTGGCACGCCCTCTTGCTTGTTTTGTGCATTATGAAAAAAAGCAATGTGATATCCTTACATCGCCGTAAACATATGATAAGCCTGTCCAGGACTGATTGATTGAATCTTTTTCAATTAGCACCTGTATTTTTCTTTCATTTCCAGGCAGTATAGCTGTGTCATTTGTTTATTGACGTTTTGGTTGTGCGTGTATGTTGTCCAGGTCCAGCTCCCCCAGCAGCGCCCTCCAATCCATTCCAGAGCGAGCAGCCCCGCCTCACCCTGAACGAGATGCGCCCCCTCGCCACCTCTCCGGTGCCCCAGCCTGGCTCGCTGCCCTACAGTGCCTCGCTGCCTCTGCCCTCCAACCCGCAGCCCTCCTCTCTGCCCTCCTCCCTCACCCAGCCCGCCGGCGGCGCCGCCGCTGCCCCCAGGCCCCTGGATCTGCCCGGCAACCTGCCCCAGCCGCTGCTGCCCCTCTCCTCCGCCGGCGCGCTGGGACCCCCTGGAGCCGACCCGCAGAACCAGAATCCTTTCCTCTGAGGCCCAATATCTCCTCTCTCTCTCCCTGGCCGGACCCAACCCGTTCCTCCCAGGCAAAGCTGTTTGTAGGTCATAATCTCAGGCTGCTCAGTTGGCCCTGATGGGAGAGGGGAAAAAAACGCTGTAGTTTTTTTTCTTTCTTTTTTCGTTTTGTTGTCACGACCCCTAAATGTCAATAGACCTGTAGAGAACAACTGGAACTAAAAAGTCAATACTGACAGCTATGTTTAATAACCATGAGTTTTATATGGGCTTAACTATGTTCACATACTTTGCTATCTTACTGTTATCTCTCGTCAGCCGGTGTGGCTCTGTTGCAGGAGACGCATCGGCCAGCGAGGGAAGAGACACAAATGAATGCACAAACGGGGGGGTTACGGTAGATGAGATCCATGTCGATTGGAACCAAGTCAAATGGTTCCAATGGTCTTTTTTTGCAAGATGGTTTTTAATACTTTCTGCAATGCCACGAGAACAATTTACTCACAACATGCTTCAGCTGATTTCACTGATGGCTCCACGCACTGTGCTGTCCTGATCAATACTGAATGTACACACCTCACTATGCGTCTCTGCTCACACCCCTCCCTGGCCAACACCTCATGCCCCCATGATCCAGACCGCCTCTGGATTGGCTGCACTGACTGGGCCTTCTCTCCCCTCACACTCTAGGCCGGGAGTAACTAACGCCTGAGAACAAAACGGCAAAGGGAGATGCGCCAAAAAAAAAAAAAACTCATCTTGCATAACGAGACCCGGCTAGCTGGATAAAAGCGACTTAAGTAATGTTAAGAATTTGCTATAGAGGAGAGGGAGTTTAGGAGAATGAATTTGTGAGTGCGTGGGTGCGTGTGTGTGTGTGTGTGAGTGAGTGTGATGATGGGGAAGAGTATGGAACATGACACTGATTACTGATATTTTTTCAGAGAATGAAGCTACTGCAAAACCATCGTGCTAACAGAATGTAAGAAAAACGTGAGAATGTGTCGCTGTATGAACCATTGCTCTTGAAATATAAGGATGCAGTTAACAACTCAATTTTAGCACTTGCAGTCATTTATTCAGTGTATATAATAGTTTCTCCTCAGTCAGTTGTCTTGACCTAAACAATGGCACAATGGCATTGAGATCACTTTATCTCAAGGTTGACAGTTTTACTTTGCATATCATGTTAGTTTTTGGCGTTGTACCTTTTATTTATGAACAATCTTGTTTTTCCCACTTTTATTATGATTCTACCCACCATACTACATAAGATCCAACAATATGTTAACTTAACAGTAGTTCATTATGGGATCTCGACGCCAACTATACATTTACCAGAAAAGGGACCCTACATTAAGTGATATTCTGTTTTGCCCTTTTCAGAAACTGTGTTTTAGAACCTCAAGATTGGGACATGCATTTCCGGGGATGGTGGTGTGCATCCCATATACATCACTGACACTGAGCTTGCTCTGTCAGTCTATTGGTCCACCCGACCAGGGGTTGGGGTTTGCGGTGGTGGTCCAAAACAATTCCAGAGAGATTTTTCCCCAAGCCCCGATTCAAGTCCGAGACAGGCTTTCTAACCAGCTCAAGACCTCTTTAAGTCCTTGTCCAGAGCGTGCGCTCACCTCCAGTGTAGTAACAGACTGAGAGGCAGAGGCGATGATGTCATCCATTCTGAAGAGTGATTTCATTTCAGTCAGGGTCATGGTGCAGGGCATATCTCTGAAAAGGAAGAAAGCACAAAATAAATACAATATGAACTTCTGGGGAAGATGTGCCTTATGATATTTGTTGCTCTGTATAACCTGGCCCTGAGGATATGTGAACCTCAACTTCCAAGGGAAATGCATCTTCTGTTAAAGGTATACTGAGGGCCCCTATCTGGGAGTTTGACGGGTCTCACCTCTTGTTGAAGAGCACAAGAACTGAAGCATTGCTGAGAGGCTCGGCTGACAGGACGGACAAGAGCTGGATGCAAGAGGAGGATATCTGAGTGATGTTGGCTGAATCCACCACGAACTGTAATGGAATAAAATTGCACATTCACGCAGTGCCCTAATAAAGTAATATTAATATGTATGCCGTAAGTGGGAGAAAAAGAATGATCACAATTGGTGCAATAAAGGTGCATTTATTTACTGTGCAGCTTAAATTGTTATTTAACTAAGCAGTGAGTGGACACATCAATACATCGATGGGGAAAACTGCTGACTCACAATAACATTGGAGACGTCTGTGTAGAAGCTGTGCCAAATAGGGCCCATGCATCCTCCCAGCTCTCTCACGGTTATCCTCTTCTTCTTTAGATTCAAGTCCGTGAGATTGGTGCCAACCTGTGATAGAGAATATGAATCCTGTAACTCTCGTCCTCGGACGTACCGTAGGCTACGTTGTAGAACCATTATGCCCCGTGTACATCAAGCGCTACCAACGCGACCGGGTAGCTGGGGTAGTTGAAGAAGTTTCGCCATGAATTCGTTTTATTCGCTCTGGACGCTGCACTGACATGTTTGATTCAGCTAATCACATAACGGCTCTGTCTTGACAGCCTGGGACATTCCTCGATAGGTTTGATAGATTTGTTTTCGCCGAACAGCGTCATAGCGAATTCGCTTAAGATTAGCTTGAGTTTAATCGTCAAAAGTCGCCCTGGTCGCTCAAGAAGCTTCGCCCCTGGCGAATTCGCTCCGGTAGCGCTGGTCGCGCACCCTCCATAGAGAATGAATGACTTCCGTCGCTTCATTCGCGTTGGTCGCTCCCGATGTACACGGGGCATTAGATCTCTACAACATGGGCTGTGCACAAACGTCACTAATATTCGATGACCAGAGCACATTCAGGGAACAACGCCTGTTAAATGGCGAGGCAACCACACGCAGAATGATTACTAAATTGCGTTGATATACTTACTGTGGGAAGTGTGACTGGAGTTTCTTCCAGGTCAACTAGCTGGTCTCGTTGGCATAGCTGTGAATAATGTTAAAGAAAACACAAAGAAGGCAAGCAAATAATTATGATAGCTGACTTCACTGTAAGAAAACTTCTGTGCAGGATGATGAAAGGATATTTTGTAAACGTTTGAGTAGCAGGGTTTTCCCGACACCAGTCGCGCCAAGCAACAAACACATGATTTCGATGTTCGGTTGGATTATACTGCGATTACATTGTCATTTTGTGACATAAACACCATTTTATTCCCTGTTCTTCCAGCATTAGCCAAATAGGCTAATCTTGTTACCACAACGAAACCGCATCAGGGAGGGCCCAACGTCCATAGCTCGAAGCATGTGTCAATCACCGAGTCATGTTTTCATTGGTTAGGAAGCAAATCAGGTGACCCGGAATCATAACAAGCAGTAATTCCATAGAGTTCACGATGTAAGAACTTCAGCTCATGCCATATGTGGGGCTACTTTATTGACCTGTTTTCCCTCGGTTATCGTGGATTTTGCAACATATTCTATACAATCGTGTACAACATTAATGTGATTGCAACAGCAGATTACGGAATAATGGAAGCTCAGTTAAAAAGAGAGCTGGGAACAACGATATTGAAAGCCACTGGTCATTCAGGGGGTGGATGCATCAACGAGGGCCACAGTTATGACACTGACAACGGACGAGTTTTTGTGAAGATAAACCACAAGAGCGAGGTAATTAGCAGTTGTCTGTGTTCGCATTGTGTGGTGATATGATAACAAATGCAAACCTCATAACAAAGACACATGACACAGGTAGAGATCCAAAAGGAAATTGCATGGTTTTGCATTCAAGAACCCTAGCTGTACGTGCTGAGCATACCTGTGTGCATAATATAATATAATAACATCCTGTTGAAACAAATTGCTAGGCCAAATCAGAGCCAAGTCCTTGTAAGCCAATAGTGTAGTTACAGTGTTACAGTTTAGTCATGCTTGTGCAATTAATTCTAACAGCACTGCCATTTCAAATTCCTCTTGCAACTTGCAGTGCAAGATATCAAGTTAACGTTATGAGTGCATTAAGTCCGGTCACATTTTCTTTGTCGTGTTTTCTTTGGAAGGCTTTGCGGATGTTCAAAGGGGAGATGGTGAGCTTGGAGGCCATACTGCAAACAAATACTGTGAAAGTCCCTAAACCGCTGAAGGTCATTGAACTTGAGCGCGCTGGATCTGTACTTGTCATGGAACACGTGGACATGAAAAGCCTGAACAAGTATGCCACCCACCCTGCTTTTAGGAAAGATGGCTGGTAGCTCATAAAGTCGCACTACAGCATCTTCACAGAAATGTTGGGTCTTGGGTCAGTTCAGTTCGACAAAAAGGCTAACCCAAGCTACTCCAAGTAGGCCTAGGAAACAAAATAATGATATTAAAAAGCCTTTACCTTTGGCTATATCATTATTTTAAAAAGCCAATATGTTTTGACCACACAGGTGTTCATCTGGGCTTAGAGTATGGCACCAATTTGCTCAGTGCACATGTCCCCAAGCCAGCACATCACCCACACATACAAATTGGAAACTTCACTGATGACCAGGGGTTACAGGGGGAATCGCCATAGTTGGGGCTCTGGTCTGGGGTCTAGCGGACGGATGTTGTATTTGGCCTGGTTACTTTCATACCAGAATTGAACTGTAGATAAGTAGGACAAATTAAGTGGTTTGGTCACCCCTTGTGCACACTTTCAGCATTTGGTGTGCATCAAACATTCCATTAGAAGCAATGTTCAATTCAAATGTTTGACAGCTTCAACCAAGACAGACTCTGACTCACTGAGATAATGGTCGAGTGATAAAAAGGAAATCAGCTGTATAGTTTTCTTTGATGGCAACTTTTATAATGAGTTGTCATAGGTCTTCTTGCCATCAGGAAAATTAGTCTGTCTATTACACTACATAAATTGTATTGTTTTTCCAATTCTAAAAATATACAGTACATTTTTTGCACAGAATTGAAAAGTTTGAAGAAAGATTTGTTGCTTGTGATGTGTTGTAATGCAATATGAGATTATTTGCGGGGAATAACTAAGTCCCTGACCGAGCTGGCCCAATTTACCCCCTGTGGATGCTTTTTAAAAATTATTATTATTATTATTATTGTTATTATTTAAATGCCAGTACATTGTCATTTTAAAGACGTCTGCTTTGTGCATGTCATGGATGCTTACAAAAGGCATACATAGAGGATGACATAATGTGCCCTTAAAATGCTAAAACTTTGATGTGCTCCTTAACATTTAATTTTCATCCTGTTGTGAGGACACACTCTGTGTCCCATTTAAAATTCTCCCCAGGGGCTGAAGTGGTCTGACGCATGCATGTATATTTGTCTACATGCGCAGGTTCTCTACCCAGCTGGGGGAACAATTGGCCGAGTTGCATCTTCACAACCAAAAACAGAAGGAGAGGCAGAGCAGAGAGGAGCAGACTGTCGGTAATGCACTGCATCCTTGCCTCAAAAAACGGATTCTGCTGCCATCTAGTGGGCAATTGGTGTAACTGTAAGCCACCGCCCTCAACTACCACATTCTTAGGAGCCATACTATAATGTAATTTACTTAACTTATATTATTTCACTGTTTTTACATCCAGGCAAAGGATCTGGGCAGTCTGAAGTGCCCGTCATTGACAAATTTGGGTTTGATGTTCCAACCTGTTGTGGATACCTTCCACAGGTCAGTTGTAGTAAAATAACAGGATCAGTTTGGACATATTAATAATTAATGCAAACAGAAATGTTTAATACTGTACCACAGATTTGTTACAGTCATTAGCCTGTTTAAAACATACAGTATTGCACCCCTCTGTATAAACGTTGTTGTTGTTGTTGTTGTTGTTGTTGTTGTTGTTGTTGTTGTTGTTGTTGATGTTGATGTTGATGTTGATGATGAGTATTGAAAATAACAGGTTGAATATTTGTATATGAAAAAAAATCATTATCTTATTAAAATGTATCCAAACGTGTATAACAACTATTAAGTTGTAAAACTACAGTGACTAAAGTAATCTAATGTTTCTTCAATTTCTCTTTAGAATAATGAGTGGCAGGAGGACTGGGTGTCCTTCTATGCACAGCAGAGGCTTGGCCATCAGCTCAGCATGGTGGAGAAGAGCAACGGGGACAGAGAGGCCAGGGAGCTCTGGTCCCAACTCCAGGTACTCTACAGCTAGGAGTAGTGCAGATCACCGGGCAGCTGTGGCCTAATGGTTAGGGAGTTGGACAGTAGATCAGAGGGTTTCAGGTTCAAATCCCACCCTTACCTCTCCCTCCTGCACTCCATGGCTGAGGTGCCCTTGAGCAAGGCACCTAACCCCACACTACTCCAGGCACTGTAACCAATACTCTGTACGGTAAATAACTGTAAGACATTTTGGATAAAAGAGTCAGCTAAATGGAATGGAATGGAATTACTAGTTTCCCTTATATCTACAAAATTATATTGTAATTCATTCACCATGGCTGAAAGATGTTTGTGTTTTTGCCGTGTGAATTCACACATAGTTTGCATGCTTACCAAATTCTTGACATATTGTGATGTACTGTATACTTCAGTTCCTTTGACCTTTGACCATGTTTGAGGGTCATACAGTATGTGTAAAGCCAACATTGTTTTGAAATATATAACCTTGCTCTTTGAGCTAGTGTTCTATTCATTTTCGTTAAAAAAACTCTTAAGTAAACCAGACTCTCCATTTCAAGTCAGTGCTTTCTCTCTCCTCACTCCTGGCTCTTCTTTTTGCTCTCCCTCCCTCTCTCTCTCTCTCTCTCTCTCTCTCTCTCTCTCTCTCTCTCTCTCTCTCTCTCTCTCTCTCTGCAATTCCACTCCGTATGCACAGCTGAAGATTCCCCAGTTATTTGATGGCGTGACAGTCGTCCCGGCGCTCGTCCACGGCGACCTGTGGGGGGGCAACGTAGCCGAGTGCTCTGAGGGCCCGATCATCTTCGACCCCGCATCCTTCTACAGCCACTCTGAGTACGAGCTGGGCATTGCGGGCATGTTTGGTGGCTTCAACAAGTCCTTCTACACGGGGTACCACAACAGGATCCCCAAGGGACCCGGGTTTGAGAAACGACAGCAGCTCTACCAGCTCTTCCACTATCTCAACCACTGGAACCACTTTGGCGGCAGCTACCGAGGCTCCTCCATACGCATCATGAAGGACCTGGTAAAGTAAGCATGGGGTGGTGACCGTGACCAATAAAGCTACAGACGCTCCTCAGTACTTATCATGCAGGACCTGGTAAAGTAAGCATGGGGTGGTGACCGTGACCAATACTGCTACCGAGGCTCCTCCATACGCATCATGAAGGACCTGGTAAAGTAAGCATGGGGTGATGACCGCGACCCATAAAGCTACAGACGCTCCTCAATACTTATCATGCAGGACCTGGTAAAGTAAGCATGGGGTGATATTTAAATGTAAATATTATTTAATACCCCACTCACCCCACCCACTGAACATGGCACTTCTGGCAAAAAGATTTAAGGCACTTAATTCCACATTCAAGCTAAAATAACTAGTGTTTGAAGATACATATGGTCCATAGTACTTTTGAGTGAATGCAGGACAGTTATGCTTGATGTGTGGTGATTTTAATGATTTCACTAGCATTCCGCTTGCCCTGGCTGAAAAGGGTTGATGGTGGCAGTACTGGAGAGCTATAGCCTGCAGTATTTAAGTAGACACGTGTGTGTCGTGAACTATTAGCTACAGTATTTTCCTTCATTTGGAATTATGAAAATAATAGAGAGATTTAAAAAAGGCTAATTGTAAGATGTTGCAGCACTAATAACAAAACATTTCCATGCCAAATAACAGTTACAATGCCTCTCACTGGTGTTAGAATGCTAACACATACAGTAATAACCCATCATGACATGGTTGGAGGAATGAACACAAGTGTGACCATTAATCCTAATAAAATCCGGCTGAAAACATTTTGTCTTATCTTGTCTTTCTTTCTTTTAAAAGCTTGTTTTAGTCATGAGTAAGTGGCTGGGTAGCCATGGGGAAGCTGCTAGGGTGTTTGGGTTGTATCGGGGGTTGCTGGGCTGATTCCCAACACCAGCTGGGAGTTGGATGGGGGCAGAAACAGAAACACTATAACTAAAAATGGCAAATATGGATACCACTGTTTGATAAAACAGCAAATATGGATTACCAATGTACAGCTGCACTATATAATAATAATAATAATAATAATAATAATAATCATGATGATGATAATAATAATGATAATAATAGCAATCATTGATTATGATATAACAATAATTGATGATGATAATAAATTAATGGTTATTTCATAGTAAATGATGTCATGACTAGAAGAGAACATGATTTCCATGATGTCTGAGACAAAACCTTGATAATGAGTTACACAGTGTCCTTTGCCTGCACACAGCCAAATAGATCTCATTTTGTACATTATCAAAAGTGGTCTGTCAGCATGTGCCTCTGTTCAGAAAGTCTTGTCCTGTTACAAAAACATGACTGTACACCAGTGGTGTAGTCTACGTAGAACGTGGGTATACGGAGTATACCCACTTCTAAATCTCAGGGATTTGTATACCCACTTAAAATTGGTTGATCCATTGTTTTGAATAGCATAAATACAGTATACTCACTTCAAAAAATGCTCAAATAGGCCTACCCACCATAAAAAAGTTGACTACACCACGCACAGTGCTTCAAAAATGATAATGGGTATTATATTATATCTTGGAGATATAATTGTTGTTGCATGAAGTTGCCTACATAATTGGTGAAAAAGCAGTGGTAATAACTAATTGCTGATATTGTTCACATTATTTGTGTAAAATGTATTATAGGCCTAGGCTATATTACACTTCCAACACACAATTTTAGTACTGGTACTTTTAACGTGTCTCTCTGATCATTCCATGACAACAGACCTAATATTAGTTTAAGTTATAAGTTATGAAGTTAACAATAGTTTATGCCACAGATTTGTCAATGAAGAAAGGGGCTGTGGCTGACTCCTTCTTTGAATTCCCATGAGGAAATCGTCATTTCCGACTGGAACGCGCTTCTTCGTTGTTGGTAAACTGTCCCCACGTTGTTTCCGTAGATGGCGATATCCACTGTGTCTCAACGACTGGATCCTTGTGTGACAGTAAAAATAACATAGATTTCTTGCTCATGTCACACGTGGCTGTGTAGTGTGCCTTTCGCGTACATCACCGTTTCACGTTGTTTGAAATAAAGCAATCAATCTAAAAACCGCAACCGCAGCTTCTCTGGATTCATTGGAGTATTCTACAGAAGTTGAGCCATGGCAGCCGCTGAAGTGCACAGGGTCATAGTTTACGGAGGAAAGGGAGCCTTGGGTGCCAAATGCGTGGAGTACTTCAGGTCAAAAAACTGGGTATGGAATTGCAAACATTGTATGTAAATGTATACATAAATGCATGTTGGTCTACCTCACCAATGCCAGTGCATAATGTCATGGAGTGGATCGCCATCCTGCAAAATTAGCACAGATTGTCACTGGGCAATTTACCAGCGGTTATTGTCTTCAATGTGACTTGTCAGTATTGTACTTTGAGTTGTATACTGTGGTAGGCTACTATCACTTTCTTTCTTTTCGGGGGGCAGGCAAGGCGTTGCAATGACAGTCTGTTTGTGTTTATCTGCCCGCAATGCGTTTGTGTCGTCTGCAGGGGGAGCCAAACACAGCGAGACACACACACACACACACACACACACACACACAGGAGGTCAGGCTGCCATCTCTGATTGCACTTGTTCTGTTCTGTATTCTGTCCGCAGTGGGTTGCGTGTGTTGATTTGGCTGCCAATGACCAAGCAGATGCCAACGTGTTGGTAAACATGACCGAAAGTTTCACGGAGCAATCAAGTCAGGTATTTACCAGATTCCTGCTCATTTGTGCCAACGAAACAGTTAGCAGATTGTATAGTTACACCTGAAAAATAATCGCAACTCCTTTGCAGGTCACCGGTGATGTATCTCAGTTGCTGGGGGAACAGAAAGTGGACGCGATCCTCTGTGTCGCCGGAGGATGGGCAGGTGGAAGTGCTAAAGCCAAAGGTTTGACAAGATTGCTTTAAATAACCTTTACTGTCTTTTGTCATGCTATTGTGTGTGTGTGTTTGATTGTTTGTGTGTGTCATGACACTGTTGCCTCCTCCTCATTCTGGGTCTAGTATTGTACAAGAATGCAGATCTAATGTGGAAGCAGAGCGTGTGGACATCCACCATCTCCAGTCATCTGGCAACAAAGCACCTGAAAGATGGAGGCTTGCTCACTCTGGCAGGGGCAAAGGCGGCCTTAACTGGAACTCCAGGTAACTCCATATCTGGTCATACAGCGGCTTATCCCCACTGTAACCTGGGTCTGCCTATACTGCACACAATTCTGCAACCAAGTCGGACTGGCCAAGTTACCTGTCCCTGCCAAAGAGTTGATTTACAAGGCAACTTGGCCAGACCAAAGCTTGCGGAGCTTTTTAGTCAAGTTAGCCAGGCCATCCCTGTTGCTATCACTGAGCTTGAACCCCCACCCCCCCTCTCTCTCTCTCCGTTTTCTCTCCACAGGGATGGTGGGATATGGCATGGCCAAGGCTGCTGTCCATCAGTTGTGCCAGAGTCTGGCCGGGTCGAACAGTGGCCTCCCCTCCGGCGCTGCTGCCGTTGCTATTCTACCGTAAGTAGTTAGTATGGCTGATCTCTGTCTGACTGAGGGGCAGCATTGATTCTGATTAGATGAAGAGAGTGGTAAGACTGTAGGTTAGACTGTAAGAAGGTGTTTAAATTAGTGAACTATAATATGGTGGCAGCTGATCCAGTTCATGTTAATCAGATTTAATGATTAATGTTGTTGTTCGACTTGGCAGTGTTGTACACTCTGTTTTAATTTGCGACCAATGTGAATGCTTCTTACAGAGTTACCCTGGATACACCTATGAATAGGACATTTATGCCGGAGGCAGATGTCAGCACTTGGACGCCACTTGAATATGTAGCAGAGTAAGTATTTTTGTGTTTCTTCAGTGAATGAACTATGAATGTTATGCAACTGTGGTAGTCGGGCAAAGCCTGGGTCTACCCATACTTCTTGTGCCTCTACACAAAATGTTATGACCAAGTTATTATCGCTGGCTGTTTATGTTCCCAAATTTTACATGGGATGCAGTTTGAGTGTGCTGTGTAATGGTCATTCAAACTGCCTCTGCTGCACTTAGATACTTCAACCTACAAATCAATGATACATTGTCATTCCAACCAATTATTACTTTAACAGTAGACCAATAATATCATAATAGGCCTGTCATCCAGCATATGGCTTAAATCCAATTAATTACCACGCCCATTAGCCCCACCAAATTCAAACTTTTTCCTGCTCCCAAGGCATCTCCTGTCTGCAGGTTCCAGGCTGCCCATAGGATTTTAGCACTAGCAACTGCAACCAAAATGCACTGCTCCAAACATAAAGGGAACACCAAAACAATGCAAGGCAACTCCAAGTCAATCATACTTTTGTGATACTAGCCCACCCAGTGAGGAAGCAACACTAATTATGAATACATTGTGCGTAAAGAGAACACCAAATCGATTCAATGTATTTAGTTTTTGCAGTAGTGTAGTAATGGCGCCGCCCTCATAACTGTGGACAATAAAGTGTATACCTACATCGTATTACTACACTTTTTGTCATTTTTGGCACAAATATTGCTCTGCATATGGCATCATTGTTTTAATTTTATAATGGTGCTTTTTGTGATTTTATTAGTGTGCATTGTTAATTACCCTGCTAGTGGACTGACTGACAATTTAATGACAATTGTGTCAGTGCTGAGCTCCGCATATCTCCAAAATGTTAATATTCTGTGGGTAATTTGTTTTGAAAAGACAATATATGGCATACCATGTCTACATTCCAAAAATAATCTTGGCCAATGTACAGTATTGTTGTATTGCATTATTGCAGGCATGTAAATCACTTTCCATTTTGCATTTTCTCATTGCATTTTTTATTCTGAGGGATGTACACGAGTAGTGTATGTAGAACTGATGTTGAAGTCTGTTTCTTGTGTTGCACCTAGCTCATAACATAGTCTTCACACTATAAGAGTGAAGATGGTATAGCACGTACAAAGGTGGTTAAACGGTATACGGTATAAACTAACTATATATGGTGTGTTAAACGGTATGCTGTATAAACTGTGCAGAAACTGTATGTGACAGTATTAGCTGAAAATATTCTGACAGTGAATGGAAACAAACAATTACGATCCCAACACATAGTTTGTAAGTACCAGTTGGTAGCATAAATGATGGTAGCAAGAAATGTATGAAGTGTTTTCTTTATAGTTAATTTTATTACATTCCAGATTATTCTTTAAGTGGACCACTGGAGAAGACAGACCAGCCTCAGGCAGCCTTGTACAGCTACTCACAGAGGCTGGCAAGACAGAGGCAGTACCTGTATGATGTTTGTAAGTGTGTGTGTGTGTATGTATGGGCAGTATGTATGAACATTTGCTTCAGTCTGTGACTCTTGGTGAGAGTACTACCTGGGTGTCAGTGTTTGCTATTTTACAAGTCATCTTCTTAGTTTACTGATGAGTTTAAGTACAGTATGCTTTATATTCAGTGATAGATTACATAATGTTTATCAAAGAATTTGATCTCACTGATGTCATCCAAGCCCTTCTTGTCATTCTCTTTGGGGTGTTGACTCTCTGGGATGTTACACTTTTTTCTTCTCACTTGCAGTCTTTGGTTCTTAATGTCTTTTCCAAGGCTTCAAACACAATGTTTTGGCTTGTTACCACAGATCAATGTTGAAAATCTGAAGTTTCTGAGACATCTCACGCCTTTTTAAGAATTTCAGTACAGGTGTGTATCTTACGTCGATGCCACTGTGAGTAACCAAGCCAGTGCTGATAAACATGACCAAGTCATTTAAGGAACAAACATGAGTGACGTATCATGTGTAATGTTAAACTGTCACACAGGGCAACACAAACCATAAGGCCCCTCTTGTGTTTGTGTAGTTGGCCTACTTACCAAAGCTTCAGTCTTAAACATCATTGAACCTTCAGATTTCAAAATAATGGTATATGAAATATGGGACATAGTTTGTAAAGTAACGACAGTATCATAACTTATATTCTACATGCCATATGATATCCGTGTTGTTGAAAGATGCACTGAACATAAATAATATGCAGCTGATTAAGCAATCATATACAAATCTATAAAACGTTGGAATTGTACTGTGCATTTTTAGTTCTGTACTTTTTTAAGCATGAAATTCAGGCAACACAAAATATTGCTCCAGTTATTGTTATTGTTTCTTGCAGGTCACTGTAGCAGATTTTTTTTTACAGCACTTGTCATCATGGTTTCTCCTAAAGCGGTTATTATTTATTTATCATTTTTATAGCAATGTGTTCATAATGTGTGGTCACAATGCGCTGCATCTGCTGTTTCCTTCAGTCACGGGTCTGTACTTCGTTCTTCTGCAGAATAAAACGCATTAACTGTTGTAATATTTTGTCCATGTTTGTTTTGGGATAATATTGTTTCATCCAAATAAATTAACAAATATGTGTAACTGTTAGGGGGCCTACTGTTATGGACAGAATATTAGAATAATGATATCAGCATGAGAATAACAGAGAAATATTGAACTCAAATAGAAGACTTGGGAAAACATGCTGAAGAGTTGTCGTTTTTCTGGTCAACTAATTTTTTACACAACCCCCCCAAATAAATAAATAAAATAACCCTGAAGCTTGAACATAATTTATACACAATCTGACTCAAGGGGGAGAATTGTGAGATGACAACCATGTACAGCAGTGAAGAACTGTGCTTTTAATTTGACATTCTGTGTGAACCGGAAGTTATTCCCATACAAAGAGCAGGAGCGGTTTGTCGTATGTCACATGAGATACCATAAATTAATAACGATAATAGTGTTGCCACGTAAAATTACAGCATATACTTGTATGCACAGCTCCACAATTACTGGAAATATCTGTTGATCGTGAAGAGTCCGATTTTCCTCCGTACAATCGTACTGTTATGCTTTGTGATGGTGAGTGAGGTAGGCATTCTGGAGAAGTGTCACACCCATACAAGTGGAGGCTATCGTTGCGCAGTTGGCTTTGCTTTCCTAGCCCGATTGTCACCGACTTTCAAATAACTGTCAGCGGCTGGGGCAGAATACATTGGAGTACCAGTACAACCACAGTGTCGTGCCAACACATTTTATATCGACACGGGCAGTTGACAGTTATCACTTGAGCGCCAATTTATTTAGAGAGCCATATCCCAAGATCCATATCCCAATGGCACTGGACTCAAGATCTGGTAATGGAGAAGATGGAGCGGAGGAAACCGAAGCGATTACTAAAGCCTGTGTTATTGATGGGTTCACCCACAGTGACGAAGCACGGTCACTTATCGCCAGTTTACCTGATGTTTACGAGCATTTGGCAAAAACCGAATCCACGATGCAAAGATTCCTGGGTAAGTCGTTGTTCTCATGCACTCACCCCGAGTTTATTAGCCTGCGGATTATCTAGCCTATTGAAGTAGAGCATCACTTTAATGCTGACCGTATTTTCTATGTTGAACTACAGTTATAATGGATGCATACCTGGAGCAACCCCATCTTCTGGACCCACATTTAGGTAGGCCTATCTTGCCACATGTTTTTTTGTGTGTCTCCATGTTTATGCCCCCCTGCATTATTGACGTGGGCACTGCCATACCAGAGAGAGTGGATAATACTCCTAGAATCTCTGGCCATACATTGTTGTGATGGATAGCGATGATGATGTTGTTGACATCCCCTTGCCAATGCAGAATGGATGGTGAACATGTTGCTGGACTATATCAGGAGTGAGAAGACCCCGCCTCTTCTTCTTCACCTTGAATTCAAATTTCTCAACATCATCTCCAAGGCAAGTTCAGATGTTCCTTTAAGATGTGGCACATTAGTAATGTCACAAAGTTAGACATTATGACATCCATAGCCTGTTGGGCCTTTATTCTGCTGAAAAAAAAACTGAACTATGGCAGCCTTATAAAAACATTACTATGATGTAAAAGTAACAGATAAGGACTTTTTTTTTTTTTTACCATTTTGGTAATTATATGGTTATGACATAGGCTCTCCGCAAAGGGAGGATAATGTTTTCCTTTGGATGCGTTCATGATGCAGGTCAGAGGGTATAAGATCTTCATGCAGCTCTTGCCTCACGAGGTGGCAGATATGCAGCCTGTTTTGGACCTGCTCTGCAGACAAGACCCACAAGACTCAGAAGTAAGTAGCCTGCTTGTAGCCTTGGTTACCACCACCACACATGCTTGACTCAATCTCAAGCTAATTTGTTTGTCTTGGTCTCATCAGAGACAAACAGACTTGAGGATTGTTGGACCATGTTGCACAAATGACGCACCTTTGAAGAACTTTGAACTTTGAACCAAATATCTCTCTGACTTGCCATTTGTACAGCAATATGACATCAGCCATTTAGATATTGGCTTCCACTGCTAGGCAGGGCAGCCTTGGTGTAATAGGAATGATTAAAAGACACGATACGATACGATGATACTTTATTGTCAGTTTGCACTGAAATTCAGTTTGCATCCCTGAGCAACACTCGTTAAGTCGAAACAGAATACAGAAAACAGAAAAACATAGGCCTACACAATAACATCACATCACAAGACTATTGCACAGCTGACAAAACAAAAGACACAGGCCTATGTACAGGCAAACATACATACATACATACATACATACATACATACATACATACATATATTACATACAACCCACATAACTTGAAGATAATACCACCATGAAGTAATAAATACTATGTAGTCTTACAACTGATTTAGCAAAAGAATAGATTGATGTATGAAAGCATGTTTAAGTCTGTTGCGGTTGAAGCGGGGAACTCTGAAACGCCTACTTGAGGGTAATGGCTGATATTCTTGGTAGAGAGTGTGTGTGATATCTGTAGAGATGCATGTGGCCAGTCGGAGCATACTTTTATTATGGGCTTCCTGGAATAGGTTTGCTATGGGCAGCCCAATGATCTTAGAGCAGATTTTAATTTGCCGTTGGAGTTTTGCTTTATCTTTTACAGAGAGGCTATTATACCAAGCTGTACTGCAGTAAAGCATGACGCTCTGGATCACAGATGTAAAAAATAAGAAAATGATTTGGGCACTAGCACCAAAGGATCTTAATCTTCGCAGGAAGTATAAGCGTTGCTGTATTTTCTTACAGGTGAAATCAATGTGGTCAGTCCAAGTCAGATTTTGGTTGATCATAACACCCAGATATTTATAGGATGGGACTTGGCTGATGTCAGAGTCATGGATTTTTACGGGAGGTAGTTGGAGCTTGGGCGGTTTACCAAAAATTATCTCCTCTGTCTTTACTGTGTTAATAATGAGGTAGTTGTTATCACACCAATCAATTAACCAGTCCTTATAATATGGTTGTGACGTCATCGGTCGAATGCTCCATTCATTTCAACGGGCTCCCCAACGTTCGCACGTCTGTTATTTTTCGATAACGGACGGGTTGGTCTATAACAGACCGCTGTCAATGGCAACAAGACTTTTCACTGCTAAAGCGACTTTTCAACAAGACTCTAATCAGCTGCTGTGATAGACAACACCTGTTGTCCTGGCTACCTAGCTGTTGCCTAGCGGTGTTCCACAACGGCACTGTTTTGTTTTGCGCAGCAACACTCTTTTGACTTAACATTAAATAGGCCTAAAGAAATGTCCCCGCCATGTGTGAATCATTTAAGTAAATCCATATAATAAGCGGGTTAACTTTCGGCGACTCGGTCGCTTTGTGGAATAGCAGCACTTCAGAGAGAACAAGACCCCTCCGCTCCGCGTCGGGGTCTAAAGATTCTCTCTGTCGTGCTGCTATTCCACGGTAGCGACCTTCTCGCCGAACGTTAACCCTTACACATTGCCTTGGTACACGATAACACAAACAGTTACTGCCTAAAATGGGCTATAATGGTTCTCCCTCAATTTAATTAAAATAAAAAAAACTGTATCTGTCTGTGCAGTGTTGTTGCTTTTCTGTGCCATACAGTTGAACCAAAAGTAGTCAATATGGTTGACCCAAATAAATCAAACCACCTACCCAATGCAAAGGAGTGTACTCAAGTTTGGTCTCCTTAAGGGGCTGTTGTCCCTTCCTTTTTCTTCTCTTTTTGTCACGTTTGGTGGCGACTTGCTTAATATACAGTCCCAGGAAAAAGTTTGTACACCCTTTGAAATTTCCTATACCTTTCTGTCAAAATTGGTCATAAAACATGGTCTGATCTTCCCGAAAATCACAAGAAGGAACAACCAGAGTCTGCTTTAACTAATTCAACCCAAACATTTACAAGTTTTCATATTTTCATTGGCCATAAGATGTAAACATTCACAGGACAGCAAGGCATAAGTAAGTACACCCTTGCATTCAATTGGTTTTAACCCTAAGTTAGTCGCAATAACCTCAACCAGATGTTTCCTGTAGTTGCAGATCAGATTAACAAAACAATCTGGATGTATCTGGTCTCCCTCTTCTTTAGAAAACTGCCTCTCGTCAGCAAGGTTTGTGGGATGTCTGGAGTGCATAGCTTTCTTGACTTCATGCCATATAATCTCAATTGTTTTTTGTCAGGGCTTTGACTGGGCTATTCCAGAATGTGTATTTCATTATTATGTAGCCATTCTAAAGTCGATTTGCTTCTAAAGTATGGGTTGTTGTCACATTTCAGCACCCATACTCTTGTGTGCTTCAACTGTGTGACAGACTGCCTCACTTTTTCTGTAAAATATCTCGTTAAACTTCTGAGTTCATTGTTCCACTGATAATAGCAAACTGAAAAGGGCCTGAGGCAGCAAGGTAGCCGCATATAATGATGCTCCCGCCACCATACTCAAAGGTTGAGATGATGTTTTGGTGAAGGTTTGGTTCTCCAATTCTCCTCCAAACATGACATTGTGTGTTCCCCTGAACAATTCAACTTTGGTTTCAACGTTGGTCGACAGAATATTTTGCAGTAATTCTATGAAGCATATAAATGCTTTTTCGCAAACCTCAAAGGTGCAGCAATATTTTTTTGGACAGAAACCCCATTAATTTTAGATTGGCAGAATGAATCCCATTTTTAGCTATTCTTGGTTACATCTCCTCTTCTGAGTATGGTGGCGTGAGCATCATTATATGCGGCTACCTTGCTGCCTCAGGCCCTTGACAGTTTGCTATTATCAGTGGAACAATGAACTCAAGTTTATTGTGATATTTTACAGAAAAAACGTGAGGAAGTCTGTCACACAGTTGAAGTACACAAGAGTATGGGTCCTGAAATGTGACAACAACCTATACTTTAGAAGCAAATCGACTTTAGAATGGCTTCATAATAATGAAATACACATTCTGAAATAGCCCAGTCAAAGCCCTGACAAAAAACAATTGAGATTATATGGCATGAAGTCAAGAAAGCTAGGCCTATGCACTCCAGACATCCCACAAACCTTGCTGACAAGAGGCAGTTCTCTAAACAAGAAGGAGACAAGAGAAAAACAGATTGTTTTGTTAATCTGATCTGCAACTACAGGACAAGTCTGGTTGATGATATTGTAAAAAATGAGGGTTAAAATCTACTTAATGCAAGGGTGTACTTACTTATGCCTTGCTCTCCTCTGAATGGTATGGCCTTATGACCAATAAAAATATGATAACATGTAAATGTTTGGGTGGAATTAATTAAAGCAGACTCTGATTGTTCCTTCTTGAGATTTCCGGGAAGATCAGACCATGTTTTATGATCAATTTTGACAGAAATGTAAGACATTTCTAAGGGTGTACAAACTTTTTCCTGGGACTGTATGTACCATCGCCATCTACCAC
This sequence comes from Engraulis encrasicolus, assembly GCF_034702125.1. Classification (NCBI taxonomy): domain Eukaryota; kingdom Metazoa; phylum Chordata; class Actinopteri; order Clupeiformes; family Engraulidae; genus Engraulis; species Engraulis encrasicolus. Next base: position 7,144,128 of record NC_085858.1, read on the forward strand.
ACCGATGGAACTCTCCTGGTCTCCTTAAGGGCCGTCTGCCTAACGCCACATGGGTCCCGGAAAAGTACAGTCTTGAATCGTCTCTACCTTATCCACTGTCTTTGGTTGAAACCCCTGACCTTCCTTTTCAGACATGGGAGACCCGCTACATGCTTCTCCTCTGGCTCTCCATGACCTGTCTCATCCCCTTTGACCTGTCTCGCCTGGACGGCAATTTGAACTCTGACCCTGGTCAAGTTCGGGAGTCCATCATGGACCGCATCCTGGCTGTTGCCAAGGTAATGGGTTCTCTCTTCCTTGAGTTCAACGTTGTTTATTTTTTATAGCTTACTGCTTTTGACTAATTTGCATTTACTGACAATTGTTATAAGTCACAGAAAAGTCATTTTTATTACATTATTAATTTTGTCATTACTGCATTATAATGATGTTCAATTAATAATAACCATAACATTGAACTTGTGCTTTACAGTCCTACCTGACAGTCAGCGACAAGTCCAGGGATGCAGCAGCAGTGCTTGTGTCAAAGTAAGAAAAAGATTTATTCATATGAAGAGTTCAGATGCAAAACCCCCTAAGTGCCTTTTCAGAAAATAATCTTTATTCATTTTTATTTAATACAAAGCTATCAAAATTGCATATTTTCTTATTTTATTTATGTAATATAACTATTTATGTGTATTATCAAGTACATGAATGTAAACCAAACCAAGAGCGGGGTTCTCTAAAAATATAGAAGTGCAGGTCTTCAGAAATGGAGTTAGGGGGTTTTGCATCTGAACTCTTCATATTTTGGTGTATTAGTTATATGCAAAACTGTACGATATCAAAACATGTCAATATATTGTTATGTATGATTCAAACTCGTCCTTCCATTTATTAAATTACCACTTTCATATGGATACATTTCAATCGAAAAAATGTTTTTAGTTAGTTATGAAATAATAATTATGTAGTACTTACCCTCACTGAAAGTTTTATACACCAAGAGAACTCTTGAGAGGTTTATGGCTTGTTGCCTTTTAAATGCCATGCAACACCCATAGACAGGAAAGTAAGATGACCCCCTGGGAACTGGAGATGAAGAAGGAAGCAGTCTGAATTGAACTGAATCTCAAATATTCTTTTTTCAAATATCGCAATGCCTGAAACTGAACCTAGACATGCTATTAAATTAAATTACAGTAGGGGGTGCTGTTGACTTTGGATTACCTCAAGGTGGGATTCCTTCCTACCCCGAATTGATTGTAAGCTGCTGCACATTTCAGCTTAGTGGACCCTTTTTAATGCCTTTGTAGGTTTGTGACCCGGCCTGATGTGAAGCAGAAGCGGCTGGGAGATTTCCTTGACTGGAGCCTGTCAGTCATCGCCCAGACCAGTCACCTCACCATGGAGGGCAACATCATCCTGGACGGGGCTCTGCAGTCTCTGGTAAAGCTCATTGGTAACATTACACAAACCGAATCAAGACACAACTTGGATGAGTCCTGTTTGGTGATGACAATAATAATAACAACAGCAATAGGAATAATATTTTTGAACACTGTTCAGGACACTGTACATCAATTGTCCAATCCGTAAAATCAAACAAACTGCAACAAGAAAAGAACAATGAAGTTTGTTATCAGCAATCTGTTCAATCTTGTTTAATTTAAACAAATATTAGATTTGTATGAAATGAATTCCGGGATCCTCTTCTTCCCCTGAGTAATGCATTTAACCTGAAGTTGCTCCAGGTGTTGTCCCTTGAGGTGGTTTAAGCATAAATGGCTCTGGATGAGTGCAACAGCTAAAACCATGCACAATTTAAAGTATATTTGTCTTTAAAAAAAATCAGGCACCCACATGCACTATGCATTCTCTAAGTAGGAACAATGAAATCCTAGTGCAGAAATGTAGGTAATATGTGCACCATTTTCGCTGACTTATCTCCGCCTTAAGCTTGGCTGTAAGCTCATCCTTACATCCCATAGTGTAAGTGTAATTCATCACACATATTCGCAAGATTTGATTGCACTAATACATTGTTAATTGTGTACACAGTCTGTATACACATGGCTGTTTCATTTAATGTATCAATTAAGCATTCATTCTTCAGTCTTTGTATAGTATCTAGTTGTTACTCTAGCTCAAAGGGTCTGTATGGCCATGCACTTGTGTTTATGAGGAAAAGGGTTTATTCTATACAGAGACAAATCCACCATGCTATCAGGACTAAAAGGAGAATGTGGGCTCCCTTGTCAACCTCTGTGGGAATACCCTGGGATTACTGCTGTGAAACGAGCAGAACTTGACCTAAAAGTGTATTATTTTAGTATTATATTATATGTATTGTGAGGAAATGAGAAACGCGCCGTTGCTCCTAAATGAATGGTTTTCAAGGCAAGAAGATCCAGTCATCCAGAACAAAACAAAATGTATTAGTAAACATTGCCTTGTGAAAGTAGATCAGCTTTGTGACTCCTGGTTGAGCTTGTTATGATACACCTGTGTTTTTTGTTCTTTTTTCAAATGGATTATACCTTCTCATGCTCAGTCAGAAACTTGATTTGCATGTTTGAAGGTGCCTCAGAGCGCTAGATGCGTCCTCTGTGATGACTCCAGACGCTCGCAGCCTTTAAAGTGGTTGCCTGTGTTGATAGATGCCCGGAGTGGCAAAATGGCTTTCAGCTCTAAGCCCTGCATATTATTAAATGTCACATGCCTGTGCCGTGTGTGAGAGAAAAATCTGTTGTTGAAGGTTTAAGGTCATTGTTTTCTTTCAACTGCTCCAATTTGTTGTGTTGGAGAATGTAAACCATTAAATCCACAAGGCTGTGATGGCAAGGTTATATTGTATACCGGTATGTGGAAAAAGAATCCTGCATTGAAACAGACCAGGTGATTAGTTATGCTGGCAACGATAGCAAGTTGAAAGTTGTTGAACCATTAATCTACTTCATGGCAAAATCCTACTTCCTGATTTGCTTCTCTCTACATTACCTAGGCCCAGTTATTCAAGCATGGGAAGAGGGATGACTTGCTTCCATACGGTTAGTGGCCTATACACTCCTCTCCTCTCTCCCTTCACCTCTGCACCATCACACAGAAAAAAAAGATTGTACGTGTGTAAAATCACTAGCTGGCTTGCTGTATCGAAACCTGATTTATCATCCTACATTCCACTTCCTAGAATGTAATTGTCAATTAACTGCCAACAAAAAACAAGGCAGACAGAGCAGCTTATAGGAGTATCTATTGGCCCTGTTACTATGCAGATTGCATATAGACATTTTTAAAGCCACACTCCATACTTTTTGGCAATAAGCTCATTTCTTTGACACAACTTGAAACTCCATGCACGTTTTTTTTCATTGAGCCAAATGGGACCAACTAGCAACTAGCTGGACCCATCCTACTGTGTGCTCTAAAATAGACCCATTTCAAATCTCCCTTTTATAGGTAAGATTATTGATGAAGTAGTATTTCCACAGTACGTGGAAGTCCTTGTACACAACCCTGCAGCTGTTCAGGTGCAGGTGTAAGGCAAACTTGATCAGAATGAAAAGTTCATTAAACACCTCACACTGAATACTGTTCTTTTTTCCTCTTTATTTTTTGGAGCGAACGATGCGTTTCACCCACTGGTAGTACTTACCCAGATTAATGACTACCGTCACTGTTGTGTGTCCCTGGTCCTCTGTCTCTCCTCAGCCTCCACGGTGCTCCAGTGCCTGGATAAGAAGTGTCTGGGGGAGAGTGGGCAGGCCAAGCTGAGGAAGCTGTGTGTGAAGCTGGTGCAGAGGCTGGGCCTCACCTTCCTCAAGCCACGCGTCGCCCGCTGGAGGTGAGACACTGCTGAGAAGACTGGAGAGCTGGCTCACTGTCACCATTTGCCAATTGCAAATGCGCTTTCGAAAAAGGCGCCTTCAAAAAACGCCTGCTAAATGCCTATCCCTTTTTGGGAAAAGGTGACCTATGCCTATTAAAACCTACATGTCTCAGAATCCAACGCACACAAAACATGAAATAAGTTGCATTTAAAATCTAGGATCCTCATTTTGTGTTAAAATGTGTTCATTCAGCTGTAGCATGCATACCCACATTTAACAAAAAAGAAACCCTCAAATCTCAAGGGCCTGAATGCAGCGTTTATGTGGCTCCAGGCACCAATGGTCAAACAATGTATACGCAGCATCAGACTAAAATGGGTTGAGCCAGGGGTTCCCAACCTATTCCAATTTGGGTCCCACTTGAAAATGTCAAAGCTGTTCGGGGCCCACCTCTGATCCTATAAACAAAACAGCTCAAACTAAATGGTCAACAGCAACACACACACAAATATTATTTTGTTTAAAAAAAAATAAATAAGGCCCAGTCGTAATGCTTTCCAGGCCCACCAGTGAGCCCTGGTGCCGCAGTTTGATCACTGCCTTAAGGGATGTTCTTTTGCTGGTACGGATGTATAGATGAGAGACGCCTTCCTACTATTTAGTCTAACAAATGAATTCAGTGCTGTTTTTATTTTTTCATATCATTAATGTACTGTATGTTCACATCTTCCACACTTGCAAGTCAAATCCGCACACCATAGAAAGTACAGTAAGGTGTTTGACATTTAAACTGGTCTTTTTCCAACACATTGTGTATGAAAAAAATATTACAGTATTTGCTAAGAATCGTAACGACCTCATCAGAGCATGTAGGATTGTGGCCAGAGTAGGCATTGCAACCATGCTGATCATTCCCATTTTTTACTGTCAATGTTCCCATTTGCTCTTTTCATGATTATCTTTTCATTTACTTTAGTAAATACTACAATACCACCATACATTCTGGAAGTAAACTACTAAATAAATGCATACACCTTTAATCTGCTAGGCACTGGCAGACCTTTTTTTCAAATGTCCTGGAGGTGTGCCATGCAGTGATTAATAGTATAAATTGCTAGACTGGATTCAGAGGAAAGCGCCGAACTGGTTTTAGCGTGCTTTTGAAGTGGTTTTGATTCCTTTTGTCCTCAGGTACCAGAGAGGCAGTAGATCCTTGGCTCTGAACCTGGCCCAGTCAACTTCCTCCACTCCAGCCGTGGCCACCACTCCTGACGACTCAGTCCAGGACGAGGACTATGACATTCCAGAGGAGGTGGAGAACGTTATTGGTAAGTAGCAGCATCTTCCTAATGCTCATCAGTTTATTGAGCTCATATTAGATACTAGATCAGGTGCTTTAGATAGGTGCCCAGCCATGACTCCGGTTGTTTTTTTTCCCCAGAGCAACTCCTCGTTGGACTGAAGGACAAGGACACTATTGTTCGCTGGTCAGCTGCCAAGGGGTACAGATGTTTTTGTGCACATTTCTATCAAAATATTTTATTGTCAAGTATTTGTTGTTGTTTCATTGTCAAGTATTTTTTTGTTTTGTTTTTGTGTTCATCAGAATTGGAAGGGTGACTGGCAGACTCCCAAAAGAACTGGCAGATGAAGTGGTTGGTTCAGTGCTGGACTGTTTCAGGTAGTACTTTAATTTCTTACATTGTCTATGATTATATTTTTGTTGGTGTTATTACTGCTGATACTGGTTTGTCATTTCTGCAGTGTCTTAAATGCTATTTATCTGTCTTTCAGTTTTCAGGAGACTGATAATGCCTGGCATGGTGGCTGCTTGGCGTTGGCAGAGCTTGGCAGAAGGGGACTGCTACTGCCCTCTCGTCTGCCTGATGGTAGGTATACTCAACTGTTAGTCTAACGCAGATGTCTCACGACAGTCCAAAATATCTTGCACTGTATGCCATTTTTTGTGTGGAACATGCACTTAGTGACAACTAGTGTTTCGCACACATCAAGTTGGAAGAGTGGCATGCAGTAGATGGACAAACTGGCATTCAAAATATAATTTGACATAATTGGGTGTGCGTTCAGAGTATCAAATCAGAGGCTGGATGAAAAAGACAGACAATTTAATTTTAAAAAAGAACAGAATTCTGGGAATTAAATGTTGACACAGTAATACAATGTTAATATATATTTGTTTTGCTCTGTGCATGGTATTGTCTAGTCAAAAACATCTACCACAGTGGTTATTTCACATACTTTATTATTAAATCATAGTCATTTAAAATCAGCATTGAACACATCTTGTTGCATCACCCCATTATTTACAGTGCATACTAGAATGGTGACATTGGTCTCATAATACTTAATACATAATAGTAAACATTTTTATGAAAAATAGGATTGTCAGTTGTTTAAAAAAAAGCTTTAATCAACATTGCATAAGTAGAATATTCTTCCATTGATTCCCCACATTTTGTACACAAATCTTACAAAACATGCTTGTTAATTTTATCAATGCATGTCTTCTGCAAATCCAAGCCTCCAAAATCAACTGCAGCGAGGCCTTTTCTTTGGGATGTGGCTTGGCTGTCTAGCGCTCGTCTTTTTGCTAGTCCTTTTAGGAGCGTCGTTCCTGGTTTCCACTCTTTCCGTCTGTGTCTGACACACTTTCGTTTTCTCAAGCTCTGTATTGGCTGTGTGGTCAGGCTCTTTTGACGTCTCCGTAGGTGTAGAACCGAGACTGACCGCACCGCCAGTGTTTCTGCTGCAGGTGGCGCTGTCCTGGCTCTCTGGGCTGGAGCAGGCCAGCTGGCACAGGGCAAAGGCTGCCGTCTCCCTCTGGTCGCTGTGTTCCCCAGTAGCCTCGTATGTCCTCCACACTGAGGAGACCTCGGAGGCCTGGGAGGGAGCAGGAGAGCTATTGGGTGCTGGGGATAGCGTCTGTGGGGTAGAGGATGCTGGGCTGCTGGGTCGAGGTTTCATGCAGAGGTTCAGAGGCATTTCGTCCTGAGTGTCGTTGTCCTTAGCGGTGCTGCTTCCCTCGGCGTGGTCTCTCCTTGAGAGGTCAAGAGGCGCCTGGTCATCTTCCTCTTCACCATCAGCATCATCATCGTCATCATCCTCTGCTCTTTGATCACTTGGCAGACTGCTGCCGAAATAGCTGGCTTGCACTTGTGCCCTGCATGAAGGTAAAGCCAAAGACAAGGAGGCGGCGGTTAGTTAGTTTTGCTTTTACATATTTATAACTTTCAAATGAATGATCTTTAAACATAAACATCTGAAAGAACTCTGTGGTTTTTAATGAAATGCTGCTAAAGCAGGCAAGTCATAATGAGTGGCTCGGTTTGCATGATGATGTCACTTACCTCCCTTGATGCTCCAGCGCTCTCTGCTTAAGCAAGGCTTGTGGTAGCACTGGCACGAGCGCCAGTGGTTTGGTGACCATCGGGCTGGAATCTCTCCACGGCTGGAGCGTAGTCAACTCTGGCTGGGCTGCACGCCGGTCATCATCTGAGGACTCTGCCTGGCTGTACACACCTTTGTGGGGCCGATCTGGAGACCCGGCGGCAGAAGATCCAGACATGGGGCTGAGGCGTGTGGCAGACTTGTCCTTGTTCTGCTCCTGACGGCTCTGCTCTCCCTCGCGCTTGGTGCCGAAAGCCTCGTCCAGAGGAGGAGGAGGAGGGCGGTAACCCCTGTGGTCTCTGAAGTCATAGCCACCACGGCCGTAAACCTCCAGTGAAATGTAGCGCGGCGTTGGCAAGGCAGTAGGGATGTCAGGGGAGTGGTACAGGCCATACTGCAGAGGAGACGTCTGGTAGAGGTGATGGCCGTATCTGGAGTAGTAGTGCTGCAGGAGGGCTGGACTTGGGGACTCCAGAGCTGGGGGAACCATGGCGTTGAAGTGATGGAACCGCGAGTCCACGGGCTCTGGGCGGAAAGACGGAGTGGTGGAGCTGCTTGGTAGGGAATGGCCGGCAGGTAGTGGGTACGGCTGGTAAAGCGAGGACAGAGGACGGTCTGGTAGCATGTAAGGAGGATATTCTGGAATCAGGTGAGGGAGGACCGGCTTCACTGTCAGTGGGCCGTGTATCCAGGGGACAGAGGGATGGACGAATGGTGTGACTGTAGCCGGAGGCTGTTCGACTTTTGAAGCGGTTTGGCCATCTTTCTTCTCCCTGAGTGGGGTTACTGGAGAGAAGGCTGAGGTGGTTGTGAGGTTTGCCTTGACTACTTCCTTCACTGTGGACTCTTCAGTTGGAATTTCTTCCCTTGAAAGGTCGCACTTTGGTACCTCGTCTTTTTCCTTCTCATCCTTAGCGTTGTCGTTTTTCATTGGTGCGTCTTGTGGTTTGGCTTTCTGTGGCTTTACACTTTTGATGTTGCACACCAGGGTCTTCTCTGCTGGAGGACTGGGGGTTACCTCCTTTGCAGGGCTTTGTGGCCCAACTTTTGCCATCTTGCTTGTGTGCTCGGTCCTCTGCGACACCAAAGACAGGGAGTTCTTGCACAGGTTGTATTTCATGTGGTTGAAGAGGTGTGACTTGACGTTGCAGGTGAAGGGACACTGGAAGCACTGGTATTTGAAGGGCTTGCCAGGTGGTCTGGGAATGTAGTGGGGTTTCTTCGGCTTGCGATCCTGTCGACTGTCCATTTTTTGAGTCTCCCTCTCAGATTTTGAGGCATCCACCTGTAGCCAGACAAAAAGTCACAAAGTTTAAAACGTCTACCTCGTATCCAGTTACAGAGGGTAGAAAGTTTTGAGTGGAAAAGCTGCCCATTTACTCAATAACTGTTGAGCTGATTCATCCCAGGAGGTTTCTGTGTATCTGCAAATCGGCTACATATATATTCACCTGTTGCAGCTGCAGCCAGGGTTAAACTGCAGCAGTAAGCATTGCCTCTGGGGCTATTTGAGCTGCCAAGCATGCAAAACAGGTGTGTCTGTTGCACAGATGGCCCGCGGCCCACCCAATTGCCGTGGTTGGCTCGCTGTTCCTATAAACCGGCATGGTGAGTTACCTGTGGCACTGGATCAGGGACTGACTGGCAGCGTTGGGCCTTACTAACTAGCGAATGAACAAATGAACCAAAGCTGGGAGACAGTCAGAGGGCCTGCAGAGGCTTGCTTGTTTGACTGAAACTACACGCGCACACTCACTCGAGTCAGTTAGCGTGGGAACCCACAAACACCTGCTTCCCATGACTACACCTGTGTGAGGGCCCTCATGCACACTCACTGGGCTGTGTCTGTGTCATGATGTCATCTTTTTGGAGACTGAAATTCTGGTCTCCTTCTGAAATTCTGCGTTGGATTTACTTCTTGGACTTAGACATGTGTTTTTCAAGAAAAAGTAAAGTAATATAAAATAACTGTATTTTAAAAATGCAATGGAGAATTATTTGCCTAGGGATTACTAATTGATACTGGATGAGCCCTATTGTCATACAAGGCAAGAAACGCTGCTTGTAAGGATTTTTTTCGGCATAGCCTGAAGAGGAAGTTTGGTGATTGCTGTGAATGAGGGATCGTTTCTCCAGGCCATGCCCTATCAGTCTGACAGCCTCAGTCCCTCCCTGGAGGAACCTGCTTGTCACCTACTGTTGCAAGAAGTTGTCGCTCAAGTTTTTTACTGGGTAGCATGTTCAGCCACTCCTTTTTCACTAAGAAACATCAATGACTTTAAAGTTTTCTGTTTTAAATCAGTATATTTCTTCGGTTGATACTAGATCGGTAGATCAGTAAAAATTCTTCACATCTTCCTCCAGTTGCCATGTAAATAAAATGGATAAATTAATGATATTCACTTATATACTCAACAAATAATGTATGGAATGTATTTATAACTGATAAACATCGTAAGCAACTAAAGCAAGATAGTTGTTAGCCATCAAACACAGCCACCAAATATGAAGTGGAGTTGGATGGGTCGGTTGCAACAGGTGCGATCGTGTCTTTTCAGCTTCACAGCTTCATCACCCAAACTTTTTATACAGATTGCAGATTTTGTCTGATTGGGTGAATTCTAACAGCAGCATGGTCAACATTAGACATTGATGTTTCAAATAATGCAAGAAAACTTTTTAACCTCCATGTACAGTACCTTGTATCTACATCGTCATTAAGTGTGTGACAGTGACATTAAAGATGGGTAACTCACCGCCGCCTCTGTGGACGCTGTTTCCAGGAGCATAGCACCTTCTCTGAGAGTTGATGTTCCTTGTTCCAGTCCCCGAAGTGTTGGGGACAGCGAAGTTCACTTTCCGATGATCCGCTCTTGACTGCCTGTCAGGTTCTCTGAGGTGGCAGATGCGCGTTTGTGTGTTTGTATGTCTCTCTCTCTCTGCCTCTCTTTCTCTCTCTTTCTCTCTTTTTCTCTCTCTTTCTCCCTCTCTCTCTCTCTCTCTCTCTCTCTCTCTCTCTCTCTCTCTCTCTCTCGTTGTGTCGCTGTGTCACTCTCTCTTCCCCTGTGAGGTGGCTGGTTGTGCTGGGTGTGGTTTATGATGCAGTCGGGCCCTGGGGCGGCATTGATGCACCTGATATTACTCAGGCCCCAAGCTACCCTTCAACAAACTCACAGGCCACAGCCTATCACAGCCCAGGGTTTAGACTTAGAGCAAGAGTGCACAAACATGATCAACACCGCTCCGTTGTGTCGTATTTGCATGATTTGTGTGCGTGGGTTGGCCTACTGATTGTGGCTTTGAAGGAGGTGTGCAAGGGAGGGTAGCTGCTATCTGAAGGGGACGGGCTGGTGTGAGGGGTTGGGGTGGGGGGTGGCCAATCTGGATTTTTGGGTTGTCCGGGCCCTTTAGCAGTTGATCTAACTGTAGTGATCATTTGCATAGAAGACAATCAATCACACATTTGTAGTGCACATGCAGACTTACCACCTGTGTCTAGTGTCTGAGATTAAATAACAAACACTGAGGTGTTGCACAAAGGTTGACCTGAAGATGACTGATTGTCCATCTACTGTAAACGTGTAGGTGTTATCCTAAAATCAGTGGATTTAAAAAAAAAAAAGCCAGTGTGCTTCAGAGAGTTTTAGACTACTGTGTACAACAAGGCGTCTATTGTTTAGGCCTTCATGGTACATTTTGGGATGGTAAAAAGTTTACCTCTAAAAACTCGGAAACCTTGAAACCTGAATCTGGTTTTGTTTAATTTTACGGTCCCTGTAGTGGGTATCAAATGCAGTTTAGCAATGGGACTTATTACATATTATGGTAACATGTTCTAACATCACTGTTCATGACTATTTGTTCTTGGTATCTATTGTAAATTGCAGTGGATTGCATTTTTCTGAAATAAAAGCTGACACTTCAAGCATGTATCCTAATCCTTCTAAATTAAATAATTTGTAGCTAAGTGCTCTGTAAATGAACAAAGCCGTCCCATGATTAACATTTTTTAAAGGTACAGAAGACTGGCAGTTGATGTTGTAATTGTAATACGTGCACATTTGACAGGTCATAACTCATATCCTAACTCTTGCAAAATCAGCGTCCAATGCAAAGCAGAATTCAGTTCTACATTTTTGTCGGTTGTCAATCTCAATGTCAAAACACACACTTTGGCTGCGGGCAATAGTGAAAATGATTTAACTACATCTGCACAACTAGCACATTCAGAGCGAAAAATATTCATTTATTTTAATGTTTAATAGCAAATCTGTCTCTTATTTGCTGTGTAGGGAACATAAATTAATCCAAACTAAACTTACTGTTATATCTACAGCATACAGTTTCATTTTAAGGTTGTTCTATCTAGAGTTTAATCTGAACATGGCAATAGATATTAATCTGCACTACATATACGTAACTGCTGTGTGATACATATCTGTAATGGCCTTGTCTGTCCGCAGTGGTCCCACTGATCCTGAAGGCCTTGACATACGATGAGAAGAGGGGGGCGTGTAGTGTTGGCTCCAATGTACGCGATGCCGCCTGCTACGTATGCTGGGCCTTCGCCAGGGCCTACGAACCCGTTGAACTCAAGCCCTTTGTCGACCAGATTGCCAGGTAATATAACTATGACTCCAATCCTTATGAATTTGAACTATCCATGTTACGTATGGTGTCGTGTGCTGTACGTGAGGTAAAGTACATTGTATATTGTACAGGCTTTAATTGATTACCCTCTCAAGTTGTTTTCAATTTCAAAGTATTTAAAACACAAGGGATACATTTACGGATATGTGAGAAAATGACAACCTTTGACTGGTTTGTGCTCGTGCTGGGCTGTCGTTGGTAACTGTCCAAGATGAACCTTCACACAGGCCATCACTTTAGTTCAAACACCAACATTATTCTTGATACCCAATCTTCTATCATCACAAGGCTCTCGGTTGGAGAGGAGCGTACAGAACATTCGTCTAGGGTGGCTCTGTTGACTTTCACACACGCTGAGGATCATTCTTGGTCATCTGTCTTCCAGACGTTGTGGCATGAACTAGTGTGTGTCAAACATAGCCTACATCAATTAACAGATGTGTCAATTCTTCAGTTGTAGATGTATTGCTGATTCTGCGCTTTTTAGAGGATTAGGTTTCCATATCTACTCAGCACAGAGACTCATGGCAAAGGCTCAGACCCAGAGGACTTCAGGGTGCAGAGCAGAAACAGAGCAGGGGCCCCAAAAGTAAAAAATCATCTACTGTAGATCTAATTGCCTCAATGAACGAGATGGTCCACAGCAAGGGCAACAATTTTGGAAACATGGAAATCCAAACTGGCCAGAGTTGTTTGGTGGGTGGGAGGAGTGATTGATCTTGAATACACCACAGCAATAACATTTTATTTGGTTACAATAACCATGTTGTTTCTAGCGTGTTCATAGATGAAACAGATAAGACATGGCAAGTTGACATGACTGCTGGGACACGCGTTACCTGATGACAGCTTGTTGGTGAGTGGAGTGACGGCTTGCTGCGGAAAACAGCAGCTAAGCCATATTTCATCATGGTCGCCATTTTTTGGTTCAGTGAGGCCAAACCCTGGCTAAAGCACTGATTTATTAACATTTCAAAGTGGACTAGAACAGGTCGTAATTGATGCCTAAGGCACCTGCAAAAAAGGGTGCTAAATGCCTGAGCCCTTTTTAAGAAAAGCTGCCCTCAGCCTAAAAAAACCTAAATATCTCAGCTTCTGAAGCACATAAAAATATGCACTAAGTTTAATTTAAACGCTAGAATGTGTTCATTCATCTCAAACAAACTGATTTTTAGTAAAGTTGTCTCAAATCTCATGAGCCTGAATGTTGCGTAATGCAGCTCCAGGCGCCAGGGCCAATGTTGCGCAACGCAACATCAGGCATCAATGGGTTAATATACAGTAGGCCAACTTCATTACTACACCAACCACTCTACCAATCTGAACAGCTAACTGGTTTGTAATAAAGTGTGGTATTTCATCTGACATAGTGCCTTCTTCTGATTTTCTGTCCACAAGCTCCACTACCCACCCAGAACCGCTCTGCGAACCAGTGGATTAGAAGACTATTGATGTTTTTGTTTTCTTTATTTGTTTTGTTTTGGATTTTTATTTAATTTTTTTTGAGCCAGTATGCCAGAGACTATAACATATAAGTACCTTATATTTTCTGTACGCTCATGCATATACACTCAAACCTATAGTAGGCAATACACAGACTTCTGCAATTCACAGACATGCAATTCTATAGCAAAGACACTGCCCTGCAGTATTTAGATAATGTTTTTGTTTTTTTTGCCACAGTTCTGTCCCAGACACCTTGGATGTATTTTTTTAGGTCTAAGGGCCCATTTGAATGGCTCAACTTTAACGTTCTGTTTAATACCTTCCCTTATTCGTCTTAATCTGCAAGGATGGAAGAACCTGTTCCGTGGAAGAGAGCAGAGCAATGATTGTGTGTTTGATGATTTTTTTATGAGCAGTCGCCTTTGGCTCTGCCTGAGATGGGAACTGGCTCCCCTCCCTCTGCTTATGTTTTGTTCTGCCGGTAGGCAGGGGCCACGCTCGAATGATGTGCCATGCCTCAGGCTGAGACAAGGGGCCCAACCGTCAAACACTGAACGCGGAGACGCCGGCGGTCGTTGGATGCTGTGCTCCACAACGCTACGTTACGCCACTGCAGCATGTCACAGCCTGTGGCGTGTGCTCTAGCTTGCAGCAGCCTGGCTGACAGTGGCTGTGACGGTGCAGTTTGACTTCAAGAGTGCAAAGTCAGTTATTCAGATTAAATTGACAACCCCTCCCCCCCCACACACACGTCCCCGAAAAACCGATCCCTAGCCAGGTTTCGCCTGCATTGTCGCCAGTTTCGATTCCTGTCTTGGCAGCGTAAACGCTTGGACGTGCTCTGTCCTGTCAGGGTTTCATCATCAGTACCTGCCGGCGCTTTTAGCAGAGTCACTCGGCGCCTGTCCCTTTACGCGCTACGCTCTGCAGAGTTTATTCAACACTTATGTAGAGGGTAGGATCAGCTGGAAGGGTATTACATTCGACTCTCTAAGATAAACGTTGAATCAACACGGCAAAGATTGCCGCATACAGCAGGTAGTAGGCAAATGAAGGCCCAGGGGTCAAATGCATCCCTCAGGGAAGGGCTACATGACAGGGCGATGCCCATGAGGGTTGTCCCCACACCCTATAGTGGGGTGTAAAATCAACACTTGCAGATTAGTATCCATTGAAAGGTTGAATTAAACTCTCTAAATGAATTTAATTAACACTGAAAAATTGTCTGTGTGGAGTGAGTGCAGCCAAATGGGACACATCTAGGTCCATGCCTCACCCATGGGTGTCACAGATGATGATCACCCTAAACCTCCATATTGTGTGTGTCTGACCAGACTGGTCTCGCAAGTCTGTTAATCTGTCGTCCGGTGCGCTCTGCAGCCCACATGTGCTTCACGGTTTGCTGTTTGCCGAGACCGTGGAGACAAGTGAGACCACACTGATGCCAGAGTCAGATAACAGCTCACGTCTGTCCTGTTCTGATTTTTGTTTTGGCTCTTTGCATTTTATGTTCCTTGGGGGCTCGTTGAAACCGGCAATGCCGTGTTGGGACCCACGGGGCAAACAAGATCCAAGGAACTGGGCAGGCAGGCAGGC
>NC_085858.1:7161539-7179039 GCF_034702125.1 Engraulis encrasicolus
CTCGGCCCTCTCAGCCCCTAACGTTCAGTATCACTTCCTAATCTCTTGTCTTCTTTCCCAATCCTGCACGCTTACTGTAAGCCTAGAGACATCGTTTTTGACATTGTTTCCCCCTTGTAGTCGCGTGTGTTGACCCGTTCTCCACTCTCCGTTCTGCTCTTCCCACAGGGCACGTTCCCACATGGCATAGACATTCTGACAGCGGCCGACTACTTTGCTGTTGGACACCTCAGCAACTGCTACCATTCCATCAGGTGAGAAGGAGGGTACAGTACGACGGGAGGAAGAGGGAAGTAGAAAAGAGAGTTATTGCAGTCATATGCCCTATTCACATTATTATTATTATAAATGACTGCATTACCTCTGTGTTTCTGTGTGGTGCATACGCACAGGATAACCAAAGTCCATAATTTATTGAAATAATTCACAGACATTACGAAGGTGGGCAGGCTAGTAGGGACTCACTAGTTTGACGCCGTGTCGCCCGGGAGGGCTGTACTTGCGCCTTACGTCATTCAGAGTGACAGCTGCCCCACGGTGCAGAAAATCAAATGGCGCACTTGTGCACTTCATGCATTATGTTTCAGTGCGTAATTAATACGCCATACGCACTGAAACATGGACACTAAAGTGCACAAGTGGACCATTTGAGACTCAGCCGTGTTTTCAGTTGAAGTAGTACACATCAAATGAACTAGTGGACCTATAGCCTAAGTTATTTTAACAACATTCAAGTAATTTTGCAAACGACACCCTGATGCAACCGCAGATTTATTAGATTGCAAACGACACCCTGATGCAACCACATTTTTATTATATAGACGCAAAATCGCTCTAAGTTTGGAAATTGGCTCGTAGTTGCTTTGAGTCAAGGTCCCGTTATTGCAAACGAGGCGTATTAGAAGCAGTTTGTGAATTAAGCTAAATTATTACAGTAGCCTATTTTTGTAAGTGGCCAACGTGTACATTATTTGGTCAAATGCAATGTAGCCTACTATCTATCAGCATATTGCATAATATGGGCTTACCCTGCGCCGATGCAACTTTAGTCTATCTGGACAAGATCTTTACAAGAAGGTCGCAGTTGAGTCCAGAAAGTCCCGTTATTGCAAACGAGGCATATTAGGAGTTCTAAATTTGCTCGCAGTTGCCTTGAGTCGGTCCCGTTATTGCAAACGAGGCATATTAGCAGTTTGTGGTTTAACCTAGGCCTAAATAATTATTTTTGTAGGTGGCCAACATAACCTAATAATAATTTAAAAAAAACTCGTTACCGTTTAAGCCGTATGCCATAATAGTCTGGCATTGCAATTTATTAGACCGTTACTAATAGCCAAACAGTTTGCCGTGTGCCACTGATTTAGAATTGAAAATGAAGCATAGCCTATTAGAATTGAGGCGTATTTATGATTGAGAATTAAATAAATGTTTTTGTATGTGGACAAAACAACCCTTGTGCACGCCGATTGAGAATTAAAGTAATGTTTTTGTGTATCGACAAAACCACCCAGCACTACAGCTGTGCACCCAGCACTCTCGTGCACGAGCTCCCAAATCCACGAGTACGCACAACCCAAATCCCGCCCATCCTGGCCGACACGGCGTCAAACTAGTGAGTCCCCTAGTTAGTAGGCTATGAAAGCATCTGCTATCATGTTGGCAGTGGTGATTGATGGGCTATATTAGTGAACGCTTACATTAGGATAAAAACAGTACGAATAGCATTGAAACCACTTCATTAGAAACGTGAAACATATAGGCACAAAGTCATGAACCACTTCAAATAACAATGTTGTTATGTCCATAGAAAACAACCTGCGAGTACTCTTCTTGGATTTTTGTTGTTAATTTTGTGAATCAGATTTCATTTGGTGCTTGCCCCTAAAACACTGCCAATCAAAATGGCAACGTTAGTCTCTGTTATTCACACCAGAAAATGACATTAAGCATTGCACAATTACAATAACAATCAAAGTCATGTGCACTCACACGGGATTCGTATTATCACTGGACATCTGAGTTCGGCGAAACACTGTAGTTAATGTGCGGTGGAATTATTCCCTGTCAAATTACAGACATGGCGCATTCGCACAAGACTAAGAATTCAGACATTCTCCGGAAGTCCGGAACTTTATTTACTGTATAAATACTGTATAGTGTGTGTCTGACTGCTTTCAAATTTAAATTCCCCAAAGCTTAGCTACACAAATTAAACAGAAATCAAAACATAGAAATATAGTCCATGCTGTAAATTAAGATGAGAAATGTTCATCCTGTTCCTGTGCCTTATTCTACTTCGCCTGTAGTCATGCAAATCACTATTGTAAAGGTTCATTTTCAGTAATTAGAGCCCATTCTGCAAGACACTTGCAATACAGTATACATTGCATACAGCTTGTCATCAATACCAGTATGCTGTGTATAGCACCTGCAGTGATGTGTGGGATGTGTTTTAAAAGCATTACATAGCCTGCCAGGCCCTCTTGATCTGTACTATCATGCAGGCATGTGGGGTATCTTTGTTGAGTCCATGGTTTTAAACTGTTAACGTGTTTTCGGCATGCAAGTACTCCCTCGGGACATCTCTTCGAAGTCACTGGGTCCTTGATGATAAAAAAACAGGCCCAACCTGTTTGAAAATGTCACTGTGTGTCGCATCTCTCCTTCTTGCCTCAAAACAAAGCAGCAATGCAAAAAGTGCTAGCCTAGAGGTACAAAAGCACCTGAGGTCTTCGTGAGACTCTCGAAATTTGCATAAAAACATAATCCTCTTTTGTTAAATTGTATGTGTGTTATTGGAGGTTCCCACAAGCTTGCATACTGTTTAAGTTTTGAATTCTTTTGGGGTTGGATGGTGTTTGGGGTCCATGAGTTCATCCTTCTTGGGGGGAGTGATGACCTAAAAAATTACTGTCATGACTCTGACCACATTCATCCCTCATTGAAATGTATCACTGTGATGTAGCTTTTCTTAACTTTCTTTAGCTTTTTTGGAAATGCTCGTGTGTCACTTGCCTTGACCTGCTCTTGTGTCATCTTTCTAGTTTGTGGTGGCGTTTAGTCTCAGCACAGTTAAGGTGCTTTAACATGCAGTGTGCATGGTGTAATCTGTACAATAAATGATGACAAATCATAACTTTTTGTGCTAATGAGGCCTAAAGATGTTTGCTACAGTTGAGCATGTTTTCAACTTCCCTCATGAGTATTTTTTCTCCATCCCAAAGTGTGTACGTCGCCAGCTTCTCGGAGTACACCCAGCCCATGATCGACCACCTGGTGGCCATGAAGATCAACCACTGGGACGGGTGAGGAGCGCCGAATAATCAATAATCTCAAGTGCTATCATTTTATAATGTACATGTACTCCCTTACCAGGGGAATACACTGGCAGCGACAGATTAAGCAACAGAGAATTGCTGGAGTGTGTAGAAAGAGAGATTCGAGTAATGGAAGCGACAGAGTATGTCCGTTAAAAGCGGAATGCAAGCATTCCGACATTCCAATTGGCTGTGGCGGCTGTCGTTGAACAGCATCATAGCTCATTCGCCCAAGTCATTCAAATTGCCCCTAGTCGCCCGAATCGCTTTTGTCTCTTCTCTCACCAGCGACTCAATACAAAGTCAATTACTTATGTCGCTGGAATCGCTCAAGTCACGCATAGTTGTCCAACATTTAAACCTGTAATGTTAATATTGAAGTCTCTTTTTTAATGGGTCTACTGAATATGTTGTTGCCACTACAGGGCGATCAGAGAGCTGGCTACCAAAGCCCTGCATAATCTCACCCCCCAGGTGCCGGACTACATGGCCAATACAGGTAAACCGTCATGGGTTCTCTCTTTCCCTTGCTCAAAAACCCTTTTTCTTGACTTCATACACTCAGTTGATCAAGTCATTTGTAGTGCTATTATTTCTTTTTGGCAGGCAGGTGAATCACTGATGCATGTCTGATTTAAAACATTTACGCATATCGGTATACACATTTTTCAATGTTTGTATGAGAATAACAAAGAGCTGAACTGTGTTTCCAGTGTTGCCTCAGCTGCTGCCCATGGCAAATGGGATGGACATGCACACTCGCCATGGTGCCATACTGGCCTGTGCGGAGATCACCCATGCCCTCTACAAGCTCAGCTCCCAGGACAACAAGTCAGCATTCTTTCACATCACATTGCACTACACTCAGCAGATGCTGTCATCCAATGCTGGTTTCAGTCCCTACACTCAAATGTGTGGTTAGGTGTCTACAGCTCAAGGGCACTATAGTCATGGATTAGGATGAACTGTGGGAGACTCCCTTCATTATTCCTACTTGTACAGGGTTAAAAACCTAATCTAGGAGGATTGGACAGAATAGATCTACATCCACATCTACATCAAAGTTGAATGGACATTTAAGTGGACATTTACTTTTCAGTTGTTACCATTACAAAAGTATTAAACTGAACTTGTAGGAGGCTTGTTCAGGGACCAATCAGCCCCAACAGGCATTGTATGGATGAATCCTAAGCCCTTGTGTAAGCACTTGCAATAACCATAACTCTCCTAGATTAGTTCTGCACAAGGGCACATGTTTTTTACTTTCTTCGTTTTTTTTAAGAAGAGAGAACGACCGAAGGCACTAACGGGTTGAATGCTTGAGGGTGGAAGTTAAGATGCCCTAAGGCCTTCGCTCTAAACTGCTTAAGCCTTGCTACATAAATCCACTTTTACCATCACTATTACCACACTGACATGTATTGTGAAAAGAAAATAACTATCAATTCTAGGTTAATAACCTCACCCTGTTGACATGTCTGTACGATACACCCCATACCACCATGTCACCAAAACTGTGATTTGCTGTTGAGTGTCAGTGAATGCTGTCCTCTTATTACAGGCCGGTGACAGAGCTGCTATCGCCAGAATCAGTGGAGGGCCTGAGAGGCATCCACCAGAAGGTCAGTCCGTACTGCAGCTCAGACCAGTTCTAACTGCCCAGTGCCACCTATTGAATTTGGCCTCTTATCTAATTGTTGAATACATCACAAATGGGGGTGCTGTGGCGCAGCACGTTCACACACTGTAATATATGTGGCCGACCTGGGTTCGAGTCTGGCCTGCCTCTTTTCCCAACCCTACCCTATCTCTCTCTTCCACTTACTTCCTGACATCCCTTCATCTGTCCTATCTAAGTAAAGGCTAAAAAGCCCCAAAAGGACAGTCACCAGCAAGCAATGAATTATTTTGAGTAAGACCGGGTTCCCACTGGTGCTTGAATTCCTTGAAAATGCTTGAATTTCAATGAAGTGTTTTCAAGGTTGTAAAAATGCTTGAATTTTGGTGAAGTGCTTGAAAATGCTTGAAATTTGTGTCAAGTCAAACTCAGTAAACCAAATAATAGAAATAAATTGTTCAGGTACATCAAAAATCTGAGGGAGTGATATGTCAGATGGGATTTGCCATTCGACATCTTAAAATCGATTACAATGGAGGACATTGCATTTTAAAAGTACAACATTTTCTGGGGGAGGACGCTCATACTCCCTTCCCGCGACTACTAAAGGTGCTGGAAAACTGGAAATTTGGTGCTTGAAGGTGCTTGAAAAGTGCTTAAATTTGTTCATGAAAAAGGTGTGGGAACCCTAATGAGTTACTGTCATAATTCTGAGTGCTGAGTTGTTATGTATATTTGTGTTTGATTAGAAAATTAATGTAGTGAGTAATGCATGGAAGTAATACTGTACATACATTCACATCTGATTCACACGTTTTCCAATTTCCCCTCAGTTGGCGGACAAGAAGCAATACAGGTAAGCATTCACGTGGACGAGAAATGGCACCAAGAACAACAGGCAGACATACTGTAACTGGCCATGAGTGTCATGATGAGGTATTGCGGTGTACATTCTGGCATGTTAATGGATGTGTATGCACATGTGCATTCCTGTCAACCTCAAGCGTGTGTCACAGGTGCGTTGGTCTGTTGTGTTCTCTTGTAGGGGCTTTGGAGGAGAGCTGATGAGGCCGGCAGGTGTGTTTCTCTTCACCTGTCTCTTCTCTCAGTTGTCATAGAGACACACCTATTGCTATTGTTGTTTTGTTGTGCTTGTCAGGTACACAATGGAAGTCTGGCGCTAACTAGCTCGACGCACTTTAATGAGTCTAGCTAGTGAGTGAGTCTAACGTTAATGATGACATTGATCATGGTAATGCCTTTACATCTACATGTGCATCAAGTGTTTTTATATTTGTTTGCCCTACAACTCATGATAGAAACTTAGCTGTTATCATCGGCCATTTGATTATCTCCCATATACATATCTTTTGGAACAGTAGCTACATTGCAGATCCTCACTTCTAATATGCTTTGGATGAAAAATGACGAAGTAATACAATAAGTGTCTGCTCTGCATAGCATGCTGTGGCAATGTAGTATCTTATTTGATATTGTAATATGGCTGCAGTAGAGTATTCATTTGAATTGAGAGGAGTATTGAAGTTGTGTATTCAACGTTTAAGTCTTTAATATACTTTAAATCTTTAAAATACTAGGATGTTTGGCAATGTATTGCATTCCCAATGCAGTCTGTGTTTACGACGTCCCCTTCACTTCTGTTCTTGTTCAGTGTGTGTCTTGATTGAGAAGATGTCACTATCCAAGATGCCTTTTAAAGGAGATCCTGTTATTGGTAAGTACATGTCGGTCAACCATCTAGCAATCTAAATGCAATCCTCATGGTCTGATCACCACTATTTGTCTGTCCCTGGGCCCGATAAGAGTTTTGAATGCCAGGGGACGAAGGCTGACTGAAAGTTTGAAGATTGACCATTGTCTTCATCAGAAACATAATCCTGCCATGGAATAAAAAATCAAAGAAAAAAAGGATTTTAAATGTGCGGACTCCTCAATAACAAAATATTCAAAATGAAACACAGTAAAAAAAAAAAAAAAAATGTCAATTTCATTTTACAAATAAGAGTTTACAGTATATTAATAGTTGAGTAATAGAACTGGATATTAAACATGCTAATGATTGAGTCTGTGCTGTTCTGTGCTCCATGCAGAGGGCTGGCAGTGGCTAATAGATGACAGCCTGAAGAGCCTTCATCTCTTCTCCAGTGGAGCTAAACAGGGCATCAAGGTAGAACAGCTTGAAACAAAATGTTACGATCTATGCATGTGTCTTCTTTATAACTCTGTACTGTAAATTATGTGTGTTTAACTGCAGCTCCAGGTTTATTCCAGGTGTGTTTCTGTCTGCTTCTTCTTCTCTCTCTCTCTCTCTCTCTCTCTCTCTCTCTCTCTCTCTCTCTCTCTCTCTCTCTCTCTCTCTCTTCTCTCGTCTCTTCTCTTCTCTCTCTCTGTCTACAGGAGGCTGCTGTTTCCGCTCTGGCCTCTCTCTGTAATGAGTACTATCAGGTGGAGCCAGGAGTGGCGGACACACATATGCAAGGTGTGGATGGGCATGTTGTGTGTGCATGTGTTTGTATATGTCAGTGCACTCAAACAATAGGTACCTGGAGGTGTTGGTATTTGTATTTATGTGGTAATTAAAGTTTTGTGAATGTGCACATATCTGTTTGTGATAGCAATCGCACCTGCCTTTTCCTGGTGTGATTAATAGAGGATAAAGGCGAAAATCTGATTAATAGAATATCGGGGGCAAGTGGTAGTCGACCTATCCTGTTTACATTGAGCCATAAGCAAAGATAACTCAAAGAACCCCCCCTATCTATCTCTCTGTGTTCCCCCAGAGTTGCTGGTGAGCCAGTACACTGAGGCTCTGAGGAGTACTGAGGTGCTGACGCGCTGTGGCTGTGCCCTGGCCCTCGGCTCCCTCCCCAGCTTCATCATGCAAGGAAAACTACAGCAGGTAGGTTGCACAATGCAATTCAATACAGCACAATGCAATACAAAATACAACTGTCGAGTTTCTGAGACATCAAAAAGACATTGTACTCCTTAGAATCACTCTAAGTCTAAGTTATCGGTGTGTGTGTGTGTGTGTGTGTGTGTGTGTGTGTGTGTGTGTGTGTGTGTGTGTGTGTGTGTGTGTGTGTGTGTGTGTGTGTGTGTGTGTGTGTGTGTGTGTGTGTGTGTGTGTGTGTGTGTGTGTGTGTGTTTGTGTGTTTGTGTGTTTGTGTGTTTGTTTGTTTCAGGTGAGGGCGGGTCTTGATCTGGCCTGCACCATCTCCCAAAAGGATGTTGGCTTCACAGAGGGCAGGAGGGACGCAGTCACAGCCCTGGCACAGTCAGTATCCTCTCTTGCCCTAAACACAACCTCATGTTACTGTTCAAGTTTCTCTCTTTCTCTTACTCTTATTCTTATTCTTACTCTTTATCACTCACTCACTCACTCACTCACTCACTCACTCACTCACTCACTCACTCACTCACTCACTCACTCACTCACTCACTCACTCACTCACTCACTCACTCACTCACTCACTCACTCACTCACTCACTCACTCACACCCACACAAAATGTACTCCTATTTACAGACATATAGACCTGTAAGATCCGAGGCATTGGAAGAGGCACTGGTGGCATGAACCATTCAGACTTTACTTTTTGAAAAGAAAACACAAATCTACACCTAATCTCTCACCCCGTCTCTCCTTTATTGTTTTTTCCTTATCTCCTGGTTTGTTCCTCCTTCTCCCCTCCATCTCGGTCATCTCTCTCCCCGACCCCCACCCCCCCCCCCCCTTCTCAAATGGAATGGTAACACTTTAAAATAATGGATGCATAACAAGCATTTCAAAGACTTAGTAAATAATTAACCAATGATGAACAAAACATTAACAAATGTGTTAAATCCATTATTGTAAAGTCTTACCAATGAAATAAAGTTATATCAGGCTTGGCGTGAATGACTAACTCTCTTCAGCAGCTGCAGTTCAAAGTAAATAAATAATATGCATCCTGTATCTCTCTCTCTCTCTCTCTCTCTCTCTCTCTCTCTCTCTCTCTCTCTCTCTCTCTCTCTCTCCCTCTCTCCCTCTCTCTCCCTCCTCTGTCTCCTCTGTCTCCTTGGCAGGGTGTGTGAGACGGTAGGCGTGGATGCGGAGGGCTCTCCTGACCGTGTGCTGTGTGGGGAGAACGTGCCTCTGGTCTACTCCACACTGCTGGACTGCATGAGGGACTACAGCACAGACAGCCGCGGAGACGTCGGAGCCTGGTCAGTGCTCTGGCAACCCCTGCCAACATTACAACATATACAAAACTGTCTATGGCAGACAAACTAATTCATTAATATTATATTATATATTTTGTACTTGTACTTAAACGGGACTTCAAAAATTAATGTCTATATCTACACCTAAACAAATATACACACGCACAAAATCATACCAACATGGATAAACTAGCGCGTGCACACACACAAATACTGTACACACAGTTTTACAGGTGCGCGCCCATCTAGACACAAACACTAGCGGTGTCAACAATGATCGATTCGGCGATGCAATCCAATGCGGGGCATGGACGATCCAGAATCGATCCGGCAAGTTCCAGAATCGATCCGGCAATTTTTTTAAGTTTCAATTACTTCCATGGATATTTCGGGAGCAAATGAATGTTAAATTAAATAAAATCACTTCAAAACATTGCAAGACTGATACAGATTGATACAAAAAACAGCCAATAAATTGTTGCTCAGTATCTGAGCTTGTATTGCCTCATCATGACTGATTGAACATTTGCTTTGCTTTCAGTAGAAATGTAATGCATTGCAATGCATTGTAGAATTGAATCGGATCGGATCGCATAAAATAGAATCGAATCGTATCGCTACCTCCCGAATCGTGATCGGATCGGATCGTGAGGGCAGTGCCAATCCACACCACTAATAAACACTATGTACAGCAGGGTGGGGAACCCATGTCTTGAGTTGCCTCTGGACCGTACCAAATGGTATTCATTGGCTCCACAAACATTGCCCAGCATGTCAACCATCACCTCTGCATTGGTTACATATTTGTAGCCCTTGAACCACTGACTTAATAATTGCCTGGAACATAACCCGTGGCAACAGCTGGAGTGCTATTTGGACCTCATGAGGCACCGTAGACTGGCCAGGTATGTGTTCAGCAGCTGTGGTGCTGAGGCACTGGAACATAGCCTATGGCAACATGACGGATGCTTTTTTTCTGCCTTGTCAGCCACCATAGAGTAGACAGAGGAGAGTTACATACTTTTGACAGTGGAACCAGACCCTCTGCAAACAGGGGAGCCCTCTGGGCCTCAAGAACCACCTTAGTGTGGAAGTCAATCTTGAGGAGAGTGTGTGTGTGCGTGTGCGTGCGTGCGTGCGTGCATGCGTGCGTGCATGTCCATTTGTGTGTGTGTGTGTGTGTCAGTTTGTCCATGTGTGTGTGCGTGCGTGCGTGTGTGCGTGCGTATAAGCATGTCTACATGCATGTGTGTGTAAGCAGCACATGTGAGACGGATGAAGGAGCTGGAGAAGGCTTGGAGGTATATTGGTATTTTGATAGGATCATCATCAGCTGATGAATACATCGGCGACTCTTCCTGGGGTCCCCACATGGCACATACCAAGAAATACAAATCAACATACAAATTACAAAACAAAAGAACTTTAAAGACAGCAAGGCAATAACCGTGGCTGGCAGAAGGGAGCCTTCAGGCGACGCTTCACTGGCCTGAGGAATGTGGCCAGACAGCAAGGCAGTTAGGCAGCAAGGCAGTCTGATGGGCTCTACGTCTCTCTACTCTTCTGGCCACACATTCCTCCGACCTGGCAGTGAGCGCAGCACAGCACAGCACAGCGCAGTGGAGCTTTATGAGGTCCTGAGGCAGAAGGCCCTCTCTGTCACCAACACCTTATACAATATCTCTCTCTCTCTCCCTCACTCCCTCCCTTCCTTGTTCTCTCACTCCGTCTTTTGCTCCCCCTCGCTACGCTGTCTCAGCCCAGCCAAAACCTCCCGAACGACGACATACCAAGCGTGGCCCAGGGCAGGGCTTCAGACACTAGAAATACCTGCACTGACACCTGTGACACTGTGTGTGTGTGTGTGCGTGTGCGTGTGCGCCAGTGTGTGTGCGCCTGTGTGTGTGTGTGTGTGTGCGTGTGCGCGCGCGTGTGTGTGTGTGTGTGTGTGCCTGTGGGCCTGTGGGCGTGTGTGTGTGCGCACGCATTCGTCAAATAAGATAGAAAATAACTAATTATTTAGTTGTTACTGACATCTGAAAAAGTTATTATTTATTATACTGTAGGAATTGATGGGAGTACCCCACAAGTGCAGGAATGAAAGATTGAATGCGTCTCTGTCCTGTTTGTTTGTTCGTATGTCCGTGCAGATGAAAATATGTTGCACATGTCCCGTTTTAAAGTGCCACTCTGTAACCAGTAATTGTTCATTGCGTGTGTGTGTGTGTGTGTAGGGTGCGAGAGGCAGCCATGACCAGTCTGATGAAGGTGACCCTTCTGATAGCTGCTTCTGCTCCACAACTCCTCTCTCCTGACATGTAAGTACTGCGGTCCCTGTGGCTATGTACTGTACTGTACTGTATTCCCATATGGGTGCAAGGATAAAATGTGGGTCAGTTCATGTCAATACATTTACCTGTGTGTTTTTGCACGAGTTTCATGTGAATGTGTCTACTTATCTTGTAGCATGCATGGATGTGTTAGACAATCTGTGAATGTACCGTTTTGTGTGTTTCTGTTTGTCTTTCTATGTAAAAGGTGAGCCTGCCTGTCTTTCTATCAGTGTGTGTGTGTGCGTGCATGTGAGCGTGCTCCACCTGTGCTTGTGTGTGTGTGTGTGTTTGTGTGTCTTGAAAGGTCAGGCAAAGTGTTTGAAGTTTGAGGCGTCGAGTCTTATGCGAGTGTGTGCTTTTGGAGCCTAGGGAGAGGTGCAGACGCATGAGACGCGATGCCACAGGGCAGGTAGGTAGGGATTATACAGGGATTATAATCCACCTCTGTGAGTGAGTGTGAGGAGGCCAACTAGTAAATCCGCAGGGAAATGTCACACACATGCCTGTCATGCCACCAGCTAAGAAACCTTTCATTACTGCACACTAATCTCCAGGTCTGTGTCTGTGAGTATTCTCATCCATCCAGGCCATAGTCATAAAGCACAGATAGAACCAGTTAGGATTGAGTAGGATTAAGAGCATCCGTTCTATCCAAATCTATCCTTTATTTTACCAGAAAGGTCCCATTGTCCCACATGAACCTCTTCCACCAGGCTGCACTGCCCAAGACGGCATACAACACAGACAGACAGAGGAGCCCCATGCAAGATACATAACCGTAAACACAGACAGAGGTGCAAGCAGGCAGATAATCCACAGACAGTCTAACAAGCAAAGCAGACGGGCAACGAGCAGTGGAAAAAAAATGCGCAAGCATGCATGAGGCAAGAATGCAGTCGGCCGCAGCATTTTGAACAAAGACGACACAGATAGCGACAAACAAAACAATGAAAGTGAAATTCAAAACAGTGACCGTCTTCTATTTAAATAATATTTTAAAAGAGTTTTAAAAACATCTATGCAAGGCACAGATTCCAAGTTTATTTGTAAGCAACTGCACTATTTTCTTGTCTTGATATGAGTTTGAATGACATTTTATTCCTCATTCAAGGTTCCTCATGAAGTCTGTCCTCTCTCTCCTTTATTTTTTCTTTTATTTCCTCCCTCATTCTGTCCTGTTTAATGTCTATCCTCGTTCAAATCCCCCTCTCTCTATCTCTTTCCCTCTGTCTGCTACTCTTTACTGACAGTGTCTTCTTTTTGACTTCCTGAATGTTCATCTTTTTTGTCTCTTTCACTCTTTCCCACATTTGTCTTTATACCTCTCTTTTCCCACTATCCCTCCGCCCTCCACGATGTCTCATCCTCCCTCTATCTCCTCTCTTTCCTTCCTGTCATCCTCTCTCCCCCATCACCCTCTCTCTCTCCCTTCCACTCTTCCTCTCTTCCTCTTCTTTCCTTCTGTGTCCCCTCTCTCCTGAGTTCTCTCCTCTCCTCCTCTCCTCCTCCTCCTTTCCTTTTATCTCCTCTCCTCTCCTCTTCTGACCTCTCTTTCCCTATCCTCTCCTCTCCTTTCCTCTCCCCTCTCCACTCCTTTTCTCTCCTCTCTCCTTTCCTCTCCTCTCCTCTCCTTTCCTCTCCTCTCCTCTCCTCTCCTCTCCTCTCCTCTCCTCTCTCCTCTCCTCTTCTCCCCTCCTTTCTTCCCCTCTCCTCTCCTCTCCTCTCCTCTCCTCTCCTCTCCTCTCCTCTCCTCTCCTCTCCTCTCCTCCTCACCTAACCTCACCTCACCTCTCCTCTTCCCCTCTCCTCTCATCTCCTTTCCTCTCTTCTCTCTTCTCCACTCCCCTCTCCACCGTATCTTCTCTTCTCCTCTTCTCTTCTCCTCACCTCACCTCACCTCACCTCACCTCACCTCACCTCACCTCACCTCACCTCACCTCACCTCACCTCACCTCTCCTCTCCTCTCCTCTCCTCTCCTCTCCTCTCCTCTCCTCTCCTCTCCTCTCCTCTCCTCCCCTCTCCTCTGCTCTCCTCTCCTGTAGAGTCCGCCAGATGATGTGCAGTGTGTCTCAGCAGGCGGCTGAGAAGATCGATCGTTACCGTGCCCACGCCGGCTCAGTCTTCCTGTCCCTTCTGCACAGCACTCAGCCCGCAGTACCCCACATCCCCCACCAGGAGGAGCTGCTTAGCATCTTCCCGCCGTGAGTCTCTTCTCCACACACACTCCACACAACCACTCACCTTTCCTCTCTCAGCTGTTGGCAACCCTCTAGCACGTATGCACATCCACACGCACACACGCATGCACATGCTCACGCGCAAGCAAAAACACACACACACACACACACACACACACACACACACACACACACACACACACACACACACACACACACACACACACACACACACACACACACACACACACACACACACACACACACCTGACTCTGTTGTGCTCTCCTTCCCTCCTACTCATCCACTTGTACTATAGAGGTGTCTGCTTACAATCCCTGATAGTGCCCATAGTATATAATATACACACATTCTATTTACACACACACACACACACACACACACACACACACACACACACACACACACACACACACACGCAAGCACTCACACACGCACGCTATTGTCTTAAGTGGCAGGTAAGGCTGAGGGCATGTTTGTGCTTTAGCTGCCAATGGCGCCAGTGGCGTCTTCATGTTTATGAAGGGTATTCAGTTACCACCACAAGCACAGAACAGCGTGGTGCCTAACCAGACACGAGTCAGACACAGACTCTGGCTGTTTTTTAGTCTAATGTAATGTTGCTGACGTGATATTGTGTAAAATGGTAAGAGATTCAGTGGAATGAGATTTGATTTATCAGATACAAGTCAGCCATAAACTCTTGCTGGGTGGGCCCTGCCGTGGCCAACCGGTAGGGCACTCTCCTGCCATGTGACTGACCCGGGTTCGATTCGCGGCCCGAGTCCTTTGACGACCCCTCCCCGTCTCTCTCCCAATTCGCTTCCTGTCCACCTCTCACACTGTCCTATCAAATAAAGTAAAAAAGACAGCAAAGAAATCATTAAACTCTTGCTGGGGGTTTGGCTTGTTTGTGTCCATTTATTATTGTGTAAATGGTGAGAGGTTCAGTGGAATGGCAAAGAAAAAACCCAAGTAACTGGAACTAACCCTTGTATTTCATTTATCACTTCCCTTATTGTGAGCCGTTTACCCCCCCACACTGCAGCTCACCTCAACGTCACTTGGAATCATGACAACACCAGCGTTTAGTGGTGGCCTTGATATTGAGTAAATGGTTTCAGTGGAAGGAGGAGAAGGAGGCCAAGTGTGGATCATCGCTGCTTTACTAAGAATTTCTGAAATCATTTTCCCGGAGATGTGTTTGTGTAAGAGACACAGGAGCCCTGAGGGGGATGAATCAGCAGCAGGGTGTGTGTGACCTGCATCTAAAGTTTGTTTAGCTGAGATAGATAGATAGATAGATAGATAGATAGATAGATAGATAGATAGATAGATAGATAGATAGATAGATAGATAGATAGATAGATAGATAGATAGATAGATAGATAGATAGATAGTGTATTGTGTCTGTTTTCATTTGTAGGCGTTATGCATACTCATATTCTCTCTCTCTCTCTCCCCCTCTCTCTCTGCAGGGATATGGCAAGCTCTTTGAACTGGAATGCCCCATCCCAGGCCTTCCCCCACATCACCCAGCTGCTGCGGCTGCCCACCTATGAGTACCACACACTGCTGGGCCTCACCGTCTCCGTGGGGGGGCTCACTGAGTCTACGGTACGTCGGAACACACATACACACAGACACACACACAGATGCATGCGCGCGCACACACACACACTCTCACACACACACACACTCTCACACACACACACACACACACACACACACACACACACACACACACCCTGACACGGTCACTGTCTGATCATGACCACATTTCCACACTCATACATAATCGCACACAGACTTCAGTGTTTCATGAAAACCAGAGTGGCTTTTTATCCAAACCACAATGACAGACGTACACTGCACACCTGCATTCATACAAGTCTTCACAGATTCACAGCTATTCAAAATTCACACACACACACACACACACACACACACACACACACACACACACACACACACACACACACACACACACACACACACACACACACACACACAAAGAAGTACACATGAATACACAAATATGTAGTACATCAATGGGTACACAAACACGAAAGATACACACAAACCAGTCATTACTGCCATTTGCCAAAATGTCGTTGAACATCAAGAAAATCACAGCAAGCAAATTGTGTTTTGCAACGGTATTAAAGCCACACCTCCCCTCCAGCCAAGACATCACCTAGCCAAACCAAGCAAGCACGCAGCCATATTGTATACTATGGCCAAGCAAAAGAAAAGAAAAGAGAGAAAGACATTTAGAACAGCAAAAAACGAGACCTTCTGTAAATTGCTCACATTTAATATTTCCCCGTGGGCCAAGCACTTGACCAAGATTTGTAGCTGCTGTAAGAACAGAGGGACAGAAAAACATGTGTACACACACACACACACACACACACACACACACACACACACACACACACACACACACACACACAGAGCGCCTCCCAAAGCTGCCGTCTCCTACTGGCTCCAACCCCCCCAGGGCTCTGCTTCTTATTACTGCGCAGCGCGGAGCAGCGCGGGGAGCCAGAGCCTGCTGAGGACTGCTCAACTCCCTGCAGTAAGAGGCCGCTGCTATTACACCAGGCAGCCAACAGAGGGCTGGGGCTGCCCACTCGATATGACCCACAAGTCGAGCTAACATACAAAGAACTATGGGTTAGAGCATTGGTTCTCAACGTTTTTAAAAAGATATTGTTGAGGCTTTTGCCTTTATTTGTGACAGGACAGTTGAGAGACAGGAAGCGAGTGGGGAGAGAGAGACGGGGAAGGGTCTGCAAAGGCCACGGCAGGGCTATTCTCAACCTTTTTTGCCCCTTGACCCTATTATAAGCCTCCCAACGCCCCCTTGACCTCATCATAAGCCTGCCAATGCCCCCCTTAGTATTAATAAAAAAAATAAGATGGGCGAATGCCTCTCTATGCCTCCCTAGAGGCACATATGGGCCCTCCTGTTGAGAAACACTAGTTTAGAGTTTTGGTTTGGCCGATGTTAATCGGCTACTGGTAGCGAGGTCATTTCATCGAATCAGTCCATTTCGACAGAACACTGGAATCCCTGTTGTATGTGATTGTTGTTACACCAGGCAGACAACAGAGGGCGCTGTTGCAGCAGCTGTGTTATGTATACTCCTCATAGGCCCTCGTTCAGGTGAAACGGCCTGCTTCACCGCACTCTAAGTCAACATGCCAGTGGTGGTCAGAGAGAGGTCAGCAGCATGGAGGAGGCACTCCTGTGGGTCTGAGGCCGGGGGATTTTTTTTCTTCTTCTTTATTTTTGCATTTTTTTCTCTCTCTTTACTGCACATGAAGCTGGGGCATATGAATGCGGTGTTATGAATGTAACTAAACCTGGACGATTTTTTTGTCACGTTTTTCCCCCCCACTGCTTCTCTTCCTCTGTTCAATGTGATTTTTTTTTTTTTGTAAAACAGAGACAGATTTTCTTCTTGAAGAGATAAAATCCGTCATTTTGAATGAACAAGAACCTCAGCCCGTTCTCTTTCCTCCGTGCGAAACCTCTCCTATGCTTGTGGAAGTCCGTCTGTGGCTGCGGCTGCACCATGACGTTTGTTGGCTGCACCGGACTGCCCTGATGGGCCTCTCTCAGTCTCCCATCATGCCCTATTGTGGCCTGTGTACTGTAGGGATGTCTGGAGCGGTCGCCGTGCACGACACAGACGCGGGGCGACCGCAGCAGGAACACAATGAGGCCGCGGCTCCCATTCAGAACAAATTTCTCTGGGAGCGGAGTGATCGGTGAGAGGGGGTTGGCACGCAGGCTAGGC
>NC_085858.1:7184039-7186539 GCF_034702125.1 Engraulis encrasicolus
CTAGACCCTCCTAGAACACCTTAACCCTTCTGGGAATTTAATTAACTGAGCATCATATCGTTTTAACAGCAACAATTTCTGAGGTCGCAGTTTCTTTTGTGTGTGTTTGGAACAGCAGCTGATCAACAACACCCTTATTGTTCTAAACTTCAACCTTCACTGTCGTTGCTTAATCGTTTTGTTGGAGGGTTGGTTACATTCCTGGATTTGAGGACTTAGGGTTTAATGAGCACAGGGATCTGGGAGTTGCTTTGTGAAAAAAAAACAAGAAAAAGTTGATTTGTCGAAGCATGTTTTGGGCTTAGTGGCTACAACGGCCAGGATGGTTGTAATTTAAGATTAAATTATACTGTTATAATTCCTTTTTTACCATTTAGGCCAAAAAAAAATCAATTTCCTAGTTCGGCTGCTGCTCATTTTAGTAAATCATTTAGCTTTTATTTAATTACAGACCACATTCTTGCAGCATAACCGGTGTTGGGCAAAATGAATCCATTAGTTAACGATTTAGTCCCCCATATTCCAAATGACTTGGACCTGGATGTCCAATTCAGTCAGGTGATTAACTGGTTAAATGATCACCTGGTGGAACTGGACCGGTAAAACAAAGGCATTTGGAATGCGTGACCCTCAATTGTAACTAATTAATACATTTCACCCATCACTGAGCGTAACCTGGTCAGGTATACCAGTCCAACTTTATCTGTCTCCTTCTCTATTCCCTTCAGCAAGGAGGTGCTGTGGTGCATCGTGCTAGCACAACATACTATGAATGGGAGCATTGCCCATGGCGCCCCGATTTCAAATCCGGCCTGGGTCATTTTCCAGCCCTTCACAGTCTCTCTCCCACTTCTTTCCTGTCCAAAATCTTCACTGCCCTGTATCAATACAGGCACGAAAATATGTTTAAAAAAACAATCAACAGTGACAGGTAGACCAACCTCACTCCCTAATATGTGGTTCACAGAACAAGACAATGGGGAGCCCAACCCCGGGCTCTCTCCTTTGCCCAACAGATGAGCTCATCATGTCTAGACGTGACACCACATGGTAGCAGCACAGCTTTAATAGAATATTTGCCAGGAAGCGAGCATGGTAGGCTTCTCCTGTTCTCGGTGGATAGTGGTGAGAGGTGTTACCCTCCGAAGAGTCCACGTCTCCAGATGAACATGTTTTGCTTATCGTCAGAGCCCAAACAAAATCTGTTGCTACCCCCGTTGCCCAGCAACGCAACTCCAAAAGCACTCTTGCATCATCGTTGTTTTCTAGATTCATTCTGTTAACTTTTGTTTTTCTAAATAAGATGACGTTAGGAAGGGTGATATCATTTGATAGATTGGTGTTGAAGACTGTTGTGTTCTGCCTGTTCTCTTCGCAGGGTGTCGGTGCCTTTACTGAAGATGGTGGACCAAATGCTGGCCAGCGGCTCCTTTGACCTTTTCACCAGTGAAGAAGAGTGAGTGACCAACAGCCATCATGAGATTATCACCCCTAGTCATCTAATTTGTGATGCTAGGTTTTGAAATATTGAAGTGACGTGTTCATATTTTGCGTTTGTAAGTAGTTAGTGGAAATTGCCAATATGACTGCCACCTGTTGAAAACTGTCCTATGGTATGCAGTTTCTTAAATGCAGAGAAGATTTATGCATTTGAAGATGGTATGGATTGTAAAAGGAAAGCATGAAAACATTTCTTTCTTTTTGTCTTTTAGTCATCCGTTCTGTGTGGACCTTCTGGCGCTCTGTAAGGCGGAGGTCAGGAAGTCCAAAGATGTCCAGAAGTTGAGGTGTTGCACAGCTGTGTGAGTGTCCCTCCCGACTCAATTTATACTCGTGAAAATTGAACATTAGGGCGGTATTTTAAAACTTTTTGTCTTTTTTGTCATTTCATTTTTTAAATGTTACCACATCATCTACACACACACACACACACACACACACACACACACACACACACACACACACACACACACACACACACACACACACACACACACACACACACACACACACACACACACACACACACACACACACACACACAGGTACTGTGGCATGATGCAGTTCCAGGGCAGTGTGAGGAAAAGTGTCCTGCTGCAGCTGTTGATGCTTCTCTGCCACCCCTTCCCTGTGGTAAGAACTTCTCTTCTCTTCTCTTCTCTTCTCTTCTCTTCTCTTCTCTTCTCTTCTCTTCTCTTCTCTTCTCTTCTCTTCTCTTCTCTTCTCTTCTCTTCTCTTCTCCCCCCCATCTTTTTAGTTCTCTTCTCTTCTTCTTCCTGTGTACCCACTCTCCTCACCCATACCAGAGTCTGAGTGTTCCTTCACACATTATGTGAATAATCCAGTTAGAGAGGGAGAGATGGTTATTACATTTGTGGCGAGGATGGCTAGTGAGGAAGTCATAAATTAAGGAGTTGAGGGCTTGTAGTGATGTGGGTGGTGTCACGGCCAGGCCAAGCATTAGACTCCCATGCAGATGATGCCTGCTGCTGCTGCTGCA
>NC_085858.1:7191539-7199039 GCF_034702125.1 Engraulis encrasicolus
ATAAGCTGTTTATTACGGGATTAGACAGTGCCAACAGTGGAGTTGGTTGTTTCTCTCTCTCTCTCTCTCTCTCTCTCTCTCTCTCTCTCTCTCTCTCTCTCTCTCTCTCTCTCTCTCTCTCTCTCTCTCTCTCTCTCTCTCTCTTCCTCCTCCTCCTCCTATAGGCCTAGCCATTCAAAGATCATGAACAGCTTGAGCTAGTAGTGTTTTAATATCGCATAATCTGCAGCCCTATATGCTCCACAGAGAATAATGGCTGTGTTTGTTTCACAGGGTAAAACTATGTAGACTTCTCACAGTCTTCAAGGTCATGCAATGACCTTTCCCGGTGTGAAGCTCATGGACCGTTTACGTAATCTGTAGTCCGCTGCGGCCCTTGCCACGGCCTCCTTGACCTTGGTTGTGTCACACAAAGAACCAATGTGAAACACTGCAATAACACTGTCATCAGCTGCTTACAACATATTGCATTTCTCATTTACTACTTTGTGCTTCTTTGTATCACAGTACAGTACATCAGTGCCAAGTTCCATAATCCGCCATTTTAATTCTGCCCGCCTGCGGCCAGTGCACTGCACGTAGCGGCTTTGAAAATAAACCTGAGAGGCCCCAAAATAATAAGGCCCGAGGCCCGCCAATCTGGAACCCAGCTCCAGTCTGGTCCTCTCCGCTCCGATCGGCTCTCAGTGTTCTAGTGCGGACTCCAAGTTCGAGTCCATGACGCACTCTGGAGGCATTCGATTACGCGCATTACCCAGGGATTGTTGTTTTGGAAGGGTTTGGTACTCTCACTGCCCCGAGCACAGTGACTAGGCTGTGAAAGCATTTAAGCTGGGCTGGGCTGGGTCTGATCACCGACAGCTCTCTTTCCGGAAGCGTAATATAGAGCCTTGTGATACCGATTAGCGTTCGAACGAACTCCTTGATGATGTGTGTGTGTGTGTGTGTGGCGATTGTGTTACGCCGGTGGGTTGTTGGTGGGGCAGGCACATCGATGGGAGGGATGGGGGTGGGAGGGCGACTCGGAGAACAATGTGTTTGCTTGTGCTAAGACACGGTCATGAGTAGCAGCATCTGCCAGTGAGGGAAAGAGAAAGAGCAAGAGAAGGACAGGATCCTGATCAGGGCCACCGCTAGACATAAGAAGAGAACGCAGAGTGCATAGGGCACCAACCAGTGCTTAGGGCACCAACCAGTGCTTAGGGCACCAACCAGTGCTTAGGGCACCAACCACTTTGCCCCCAAAATTGTGGCCTCTTAAATTGAGATTGACCAAAAAACGTGCATATATTATTGTTGAGTAGATTATGATTGCGACTATTATTATTATTATTATTATTATTATTAATAATAAATTATGAGGGGGGCCCCCTGACCAGTTATGCTTAGGGCCTCCAAAACCTTAGCAGCGGCCCTGATTGCGATGTCTCTATGCTGACCCGTACTGTATGCTCAGCCACTCTCCCTCCCTACTAGGGTTGTGCAGAAAAATTGTCATGACAATTCATTGCAATACTTGTTTTTCACAATATACTGCAGTGATTCATGGCAATCGATAATTTAATAATTATAAAATTGAAATTGCCAGTGGTTCACTTTGTTAAGTAGAGAGTAGGTGATATTTCTGTTGTGATGGGAGCTCTCTACAAGATGCTAAAATGCTAAAAAAAAAATGAATTGAGTTACGAATGCTACACAGCAACTGACAAATAAGCTGTATTCTTGCACATAAATATTGCAATGCACCGTGATAGAATCACATCATGGCATCATGTGTATTTTGATGCGCATTGAATCACAGGGGTTGATGTAGAGATCGATCGTCTGCTTCTTGCTCCTTCCATGAGTGGTGTTCGAACTCATAATTGCGGTTCCGGGTGGGACTCGGTGAAGAACTGTACATGGTACACACTTAAACACATTGTCTTGGTGTGTTAAAGGGGTGTTAATTCAGCCAGAATAGCACAGATGTGTCTGACACGTTTTCTCTCTCTCTCTCTCTCTCTCTCTCTCTCTCTCTCTCTCTCTCTCTCTCTCTCTCTCTCTCTCTCTCTCTCTCTCTCTCTCTCTCTCTCTCTCATGCACACACACACACACACACACACACACACTAACTCTGTCTCTCACTCACAGTCAGTCTCTCTCACACACACACATACAGACACACACTCCTTGCTGCTCTCTCTAAGGGTTTGTCATTAGACTTGACTGCCTGTGCTGCACATGTGTGGCATCATAAACTTGTTGACAAAGACGGGTCGTTATTTTTTCTCTCTCTCGCACACACTGTTCCATTATAGCCAGGTGCTGCTCCCCGCAGTGCTTTTCCTGTGCCAAACACACACACACACACACACACACACACACACACACACACACACACACACACACACACACACACACACACACGGTGTGGTATATGGCAGCAGTGACACCTCAGGCTTGTTAGTGTGTGTAATAGGTCCACAGCCGGTATAATGGCGGAGTGGGAGTGCTAATGGGCACAGCTTTACAGCCTGGCGCTGCTGCTGAGGGGGAGGGAGGGGGCAGGTATGAAGGGGGGGGGGGGGGGGGGAGTTCATAGCTCCATGCCCAGCCTCTGGACGGGTGCAAGCTTATACTACCTCCATGGATGCAAGAGATTAGCATAGTGGTTTTCAGTCTTTTTTGAACAAACAAACGCCCCCCTGGACCTCATCATAACCCTGCAAACGCCCCCTCAGTATTAAAAAAAGAAACGGACTAATGCCACCAATGATAACTAAGAACCACCCTCTCTCAATTGTATCTTTCTCAACGCCCCCTAGGGCTCCCCAATGCCCCCTGGGGGGGTTGTACGGCCCCCGATGAGAAACATTAGATTAGCACAATTCTGCTGTCTTTAGGGAGAGAAAAGTTTCCTTGAGCAACCTTGAGAGAAGAGCTTTTGCTTAATTTTCTCAATCTCTCTTTCTCTTTCTCTCTCTCTCTCTCTCTCTCTCTTTTTCTCTCTCTCTCTCTCTCTCTCTCTCTCTCTCTCTCTCTCTCTCTCTCTCTCTCTCTCTCTCTCTCTCTCTCTCTCTCTCTCTCTCTCTATCTCGCTCTCTCTCTCTCTCTCCCTCTTAAATTAAAATGCAGGTAATGGAGAAATCAGAGAGCCATGCCTACGGATGAGTACAAGGGCTTTGTGCACTTCTGCTTTATCAGGGCAGAGACGGGCAACCTTAAGAGAAGAGGTCAGCCCTCTCTTGTCTTTATCTCTTTCTCGTTCTATCTCTCTATCAAATTTCAAAATTATGTGGTGACTTATTCCCATGACTATGAAAGAATGGAGTTTCCCAAGCCAATGTAACACTGTAACACAATGAAACAATAACAACTGTTTCTTTTTGTCTGACTTTCTTTCTTTTTTTTGTTCTCTCTCCTTTCCTCTCTGTCTCCCATTTCTCTCTGGTTTTGGATACTAGCATTAACATTTAGCCACTTCATTCGGCCTTCATCTGAATCAAGGTCATGGCTCACTATTCTTGTTTATCTGTCGAGTCTATGTGACTCTGCACTCTGTGCTGAATCGTTGACCTTGTCGTTTTTATATATATTTCTTTCTTTCTTTCTTCTCTTTTATGAAGCACGGTCATCTGAGCCACAGGAAGGACAAACACATGGGCTGACCATGAGTCCCGTTTAGACACATGATGATGCTTTTGTATGTCGTGTCAGCACCCCTCTCAGTGACAAAGAGAATAATGCCTATTGTTTTAGGCTATAGAATATTTCTGGTGATGATGATGCAATGTGCCATTCGAGGTCATTCAAGGTATATTGCTACGTGGGACCCAGGGAAACGGACAACTCTGGCCAGGCCTGGGGCAAATTCGTCTGAAAGCCCCCACCCACCCATACATACAATGTGTTGAGAACCCAATTCTGGGCCCCTTTCTCCCTGGGCCTGGCACAACTGACCATTTTGTTCCCTCCTCCTGTCAACTTCCCTTTGTGGAGCCTCCTGATGCCAGTCCTCCAGAGGCCCGTGGAGAGAGGGATGGTGTTGCCCTTTATTGTGTGTGTGTGTGTGTGTGTGTGTGTGTGTGTGTGTGTGTGTGTGTGTGTGTGTGTGTGTGTGTGTGTGTGTGTGTGTGTGTGTGTGTGTGTGTGTGTGTGTGTGGGGAAGGTGTGTGTGTGTGTGTGTGTGGAAGAGAGAACATGTGTACAGTACGTGTGTGTGTGTGTGTGTGTGTGTGGTGTGGTGTGGTGTGGTGTGGAGAGAGGGATGCTATTGTCCTTTATTGTGTGTGTGTGTGTGTGTGTGTGTGTGAAAGAGAGAACATGTGTACAGTACATGTGTTTGTATGGTGCGTGTTTGTGGAGTGGAGAGAGGGATGGTATTGTCCTTTATAAACTGCAAAATGAGGGGGGGCCTGTGACCTGACCGGTTGAGTGACCCCTCAAAGGAATTTATTGGAACAGCTGTGAGTTAGTACAAACCTGAGAATGTTTTTCATTATTTCCCCTTTTTTGCTTGGAGTTAAAGCTTCACCTTATCCAACCCGTCACTTCACCTGAAGTACACACACACACACACACACACACACACACACACACACACACACACACACACACACACACACACACACACACACACACACACACACACACACACACACACACACACAGTAACAATTACAACTTTGGAGACTCTTAGCCTTATTTCATTGACCAACAATTTGTTTGTTTGGAGTATGAATATTGAGTGCAATGTCCCCATTCATCCTTTTTATTTTCGGTCCACCACTGAGACCAATCTGCTGTCTTTCCGGGGCCAGCATATTGCACTGATAAGGCCCACAACCAACATATACTCAAAATGATATTAAACCAAAAATGCTATATTTTTTTCAACTGTAACATAAATAAACAGAGAGAGAGAGAGAGAGAGAGAGAGAGAGAGAATCACGGCTGGTAATTTTTTAAGTCAAAATAAGCTGAATAATATAATTATATGATTGATAGGAATGGCAGAAATATTGTAATTATATGATTACGGCAGAAAAAGCAGAAACGCTATAATTATGATTATGACAGCTGATGCAGTCGTTTCTCCAGGAAACCACACTCTTTATATCTTTCCAAAGGGCGGTAATCAACCGTTCGCCAGGCATGCGCTCCTCGGCGTAGGAAATTGCAACGTTGTTGTTTGGAATTATAGTGATTTGGGACGCAGGCAGCTGCCTGGCCTGCGCGACGTTAGGGAATGTGGGCTAATTGTGGCGCGGAGCGCTGTTCAAGACCACAAGGTTAATGGGCAGCCCCAGCCTGTGTTGTATATAGAGTGTGCTGCTGCTGACTGCAGAGGGACAACACTTACACACACACACACACACACACACACACACACACACACACACACACACACACACACACACACACACACACTGGGTTAATTGACTGAGCGGGTCAAATGCTGCCTTCAAACTGGACCAGTGCATGTATTAGCACGCTAATCTTGATGTTGATAGTTTTTCCCACATTCTGTTCCCTGTTTTTTTTTGCAATATGAATTACATATTTCAAGTGTTTTTTGTTGTTGTTTTTGGCATACCGTTTAAAACTTGAGCATAATGGACAACCCATTCTTTAATGAGCAGCAGGAGACCAACACTAACACTAATGTTTAGATTTCCAGAGGACCATAACATTGCTCCAAGTTTAAATGGATGAATCTGTCACGCTCCTACAGTATTTTTCGGCTGTGGTCTCTCCTGAGTTGTGATGATGTGGGCGGCCGTGGTGCTATCTGGCGGTTTGTGATGGCTGCTGTGCTGTGGAGTTGCCGGGTGACCGAGCCAATTAGGCTCTCATCTCAGAAGTATCACATATCCTACAGGAGACCAGCCACTGGCCCATATCAACCCAGAAAGTCCCCGATTTATCACAAAAGGACTCATTTTACTTTGTGCGTGTGTCTGTCTGTGTGTCTGTGCCTGTGTGTGAGAAAGGAAGTACATGGGTGCAGTACATGTGTTTGTACAGTATGTGTGTGTGTGTGCATGTATGTTTGCATGCGTATGTATTTGTGCAGATGTACATACTATGTATGTGTGTGTGTGTGTGTGTGTGTGTGTGTGTGTGTGTGTGTGTGTGTGTGTGTGTGTGTGTGTGTGTGTGTGTGTGTGTGTGTGTGTGTGTGTGTGTGTGTGTGTGTGTGTGTGTGTGTGTGTGTGTGTGTGTGTGTGTGTGTGTGTGTTCGAGTGAGCGTGTGTGTGTGTTTTCGCATCACAGTATGACAGTATCTCTACGTGTCCGTGCCTGTTTTCCTAATCTTATGACAACCATGTATGTGTACATTTGTCAGGATCACCCGGAGGCCTCCTGCAGCCAGCTGCGTCACCCAGGCTGCGGAGAGGATCAGGCCTGAGCTCAGTGCCTGATCTCGGGGTCAGGCGGAGGCGAGCTCCCCCAGAGCGCTGGAGGAACTAACGTGGAGGACGGGGCCTGCTCAGATCAAATAAGAAGACACACTTTTTTCCCCTCCTGTGTGTGTGTGTGTGTGTGTGCGGGCTTCCATGCTGTTTTTGGTAATCTGGAAATCTCCTTGTAATACAGTAAGTAAGTGTTTTAGAGAGCCATTTTGGGAGAGAGGAGTGGGTGGTAAACATGTGGTGGACGTCTGTGTGTACGTGCTTGTGTGTGTGTATTTGCGTGGCCTTTATATGAATGAGCGTGTGTGTGTGTGTGTGTGTGTGTGTGTGTGTGTGTGTGTGTTTGTGTGCGTGTGCAGGGCTGCTGACGGCTTTTGCTGGCCCCAGGACAGTCATCTGAAAGGGCCCCCATCCAACAATGTAATGA
The DNA here is from genome assembly GCF_034702125.1 of Engraulis encrasicolus. Taxonomy (NCBI): domain Eukaryota; kingdom Metazoa; phylum Chordata; class Actinopteri; order Clupeiformes; family Engraulidae; genus Engraulis; species Engraulis encrasicolus. The sequence goes on from NC_085858.1 coordinate 7,198,365, forward strand.
AAACTCAATTTAGGCCTGGGTCCGGGACAACTGACCCCTTTGTCCCTCCTATCAGCTGTGTGTGTGTGTGTGTGTGTGTGTGTGTGTGTGTGTGTGTGTGTGTGTGTGTGTGTGTGTGTGTGTGTGTGTGTGTGTGTGTGTGTGTGTGTGTGTGTGTGTGTGTGTGTGTGTGTGTGTGTGTGTGTGTGTGTGTGGTGGGGTGAGTGAATCTGAGAAGGCCAAAGTGCTTCTAAGCTCTTTGCTTTGCCATTTCTCTCTTTCTGTCTGTCCACTCTCTCTCTCTCCCTCTCCTATTTTTTTTCTCCTCTGTCCTTCCTGCTCCGGCCCGCCGATTTGGCCCATGCGATCTGGCGCCAGGATCCCTTTGGACCTGAAAATAGCTGTCCCCCCTTTCCTGGCACTGCCTTGGGCCCTGCGGCTATCTGGTTGCATTTAGGGCCGCGGCAAAAATGCGCGGAGCAGAGGAGTAGAGAGCAGAAGAGAGTGCTGCGTTGCGGTTGCAGAGCAGAGGACAGAAGGTGTGTGTGTGTGTGTGTGTGTGTGTGTGTGTGTGTGTGTGTGTGTGTGTGTGTGTGTGTGTGTGTGTGTGTGTTGTGTTGTGTTGTGTTGTGTTGTGTTGTGGTGTGGTGTGGCCGCGGCCCACAGCAGCACGCCTGGCGGGCTGGTGAGGCTTCA
>NC_085858.1:7211539-7214039 GCF_034702125.1 Engraulis encrasicolus
TATGTTTCATACCTGTATGATTTTTATAACCTAATATACAGTATAAGCATAGAATTGTACGCCATATTCTTGGTCCAAACAAAATGGATATTGAGTTACTGATCTGTTCTTCTAGGACTGCACAAAAATGTTGAAAAAGTGATTTGTGTTTTGTTTTCCAACTTCAAATTAGGAATCGAGTATTATTAGGGACTGGGTCCACAGACAAAGGATGGAAAAGGTCTCTCATGCACGCCTGGCACATCATAGGAGTAACTATATATATATCACTGACAACTTGCTTCATTTCACTGATTCAATTCAAAAACCTGAAACCCATATATTACATTGATTCTTCACGCTCAAAGTCAAATTAACATATGCCAAGTCTTTGTTTGCTTTGATTTTTATGGATTCAAAACAGAAATGTCAGAATGCTCTCAGTAGATATTGACACTAGGGGTGGGCGATATGGGCAAAAAAAGTTATCTCGATAATTTTTAGAATTTTCACGATAACGATAATTTGACGATAATTTCCAAAAACACTTGCAAAAACAAGTAGGGCCTATTCCGGGCGGGGGAGGGGAGGGCTAGTAATCAATGTGTACCGTAATATGGGAATTTGGCATGGCAGGGAAGGGTGGGTAAAGCAGAACATTGTAGGCCTATGTAGCCTAAAACTGCATGTTACCAAGAGGTCTGCATAAATGATGGCATGTCTACATCACAGAGCATGGCAGTATACCAAAGCTACACATTTATGCTGTCTATGATTTGTGCATGATTCCAGACTAATTTCAATTCTGCACTGGAGGTAGTAGTGCTGCATTTGTGTTTTAACTGGGGAGGGACAGAGAGTTGGGAAAAAATGCTGTGCTGAAGAGCTTTCACTTTTTCAATTTAATAATATGCAAATGCTGGACTGTAAAGTAATACTTCATCACTTGTCATGAAAACATCCATGTAAAAAAAATTGTTTTATGATTGCTAATGATTCTGTTAGAGGACAGTCATTTTTTGACTGGAAACAGTGCATTTGTAGATAGGAAGCAGAACCTAACTATGGCAGCTGCAAATGGCATGTGTTGGATTTCACACATTGTAATTGAACTCACTGCGCGAGTCTAACTTAACATTACTTGTCCACCTAAGCAGTTATGATATCTATACATGCAGGTGGGTGTTTGAGTAGTGAGTAACAGCCAATCTAGTTGTAGAGAACAACATTGCTTAGCTTAGTTCGCTAACTAGCATGCTAACGCGATTTCTCAGACCAGAGACAAAGCTATTTCTCTTCCTAACTATTTGGCTTTCCATAATCACAGACAGTTGCTGATTAAAGCACATAGTTCCAAAACGCCCTCAGCATCATGCAATGGCTGGTTTAATGGTTGAATTCCTCATGTAAATCCACCATTTGGATAACAGCAACTCTCCTTCACTGCCCAGCAGCAGCAGCGCTGCACTGTGTTCCATTATTCACCCTCTGTACTGTGTACCTTGTTTGAGTGCAGTGAAGTACCCTTTCCACCCTCCGCAATTCACGAGGCGAGTACATTCCGATTCCCGTTCTGTCTGATACACTTAACGGAAATGACGGTTGGTCGCGTGACATCCGAGTTTACCAACCGCCAATATGCAATTCAACACGGAAGGCACTGTTCCTTATGCTAACACTTTTTAAAGTTACCCCTGCCTCTAATACACATGGCGATTGTCTTTGGAATCAAAACTATGCTGTTATCACAGAGATTCAACCGTTTGACAGATCTGACACTCAACTACGTCACAAACATGGCGGCCGTTGAGTGCGAAAAGTGTACAGTAACACCACACTTCGAAAAATGGCCGTTTTGGGGGCGTTATCCGGGTAATTTACAGTACACTTTACCCTCGCGATTAGAAATGGAACGCACTGCGTACCCAAACACAGTGCGGAAAGGGCGTTAAGTACGGGTAATGGAACACAGCAACAGACATTCTGTCTGCCAAAACGCTGCAGCCCGCCCCCCTCAGCACTGTCTGCTCATTGGTTCACAGACTTATTCTCCAGTTCACAACAACATTACTATTGGCTCAAAGGCTTGGCTGTCGTTGCTGTCTGGAGGAGTCCTGTCACAGCGCTTTGTTGAGTTTAGCGACTTCATAAAAATATCTCGATATTGCAAAATTACTCATCGTCAAAACAACATTCACGATAACTTCGCAGACGATATGTATCGCCCACCCTTAATTGACACAAATTATTACTTCATGATATTCTAAAATTAACCCCTTTGCACAGAGCCTATGTTATAACTTTACAGTCACCAAAACTCTTATGAGTCTTATTCTGCCTTATTCAAGTCAAGTCTTATTCTGTTTCTGAAGTCTCTCGGTAATGTCATAGCAATGGTATCATGTAGTTGAGCCTTTTCAGCAATGGGCCCGCTGGTGGGCTTATCTGCACAAAGAGGCTATGGTATATCCTAACCTAGTAAACTGGACCAAACCATATCTGTAGAATATATTTTTTTGCA
>NC_085858.1:7221539-7224039 GCF_034702125.1 Engraulis encrasicolus
AGGATCCATCTTGGTTGTTGTTGATAGGTTGTAAAAACATCACATACCTTCTGCCGTCCTTCATGGCCTCCTACATGGCCACCATGACACTTGGGAGTCATCATGTCCCTCCTCAGTCATGCATCATCCAGGGCTGGGAGGCAGGAGGCAGGAGGCAGGCATGCTGGGGGATCGAACTGCCTGGTTGCTGAAGACATACTGTACTGTTGCCAAACTTTTTCTGCTGTGACCCCATTTTGGAGTTCAGAATATTTTTGTGACCCCACCCCCCATATTCCAAACGCCATTTTTTGTTGTTGCTACATTTTATTTTAATTCACAGGAAAAGTTAATATAGGCCTATTTAACTATGTGAACTGAGTGACTAACCAGTTGATGGAATTATGTTAACTGATAAACTGTTAAAACTCCCATATATACAAAGTTCCTTCTCTCTACGACCCCTGTGCATGTGCCTTACCTCCGCGACCCCTCTACGGGTCCTGACCCCCAGTTTGGGAACTGCTGCTGTAGACGGCTGGCCTGACTGAGGCCCTCCGCTGTCCCCCAGGGCCCCTGTCCTCTCTTTCACTTGCCACAGCGGTGCAGTTAGCCTACTGCTCAGAAACTGCTTGGGGGCCCCACTGCCTGGAGGGCTGGCAACGTTTCTAACCACCAGCATAGTGGCAGCAGTACTGCTCAGTGGAAGTGCTGCTGGGTTGTTGCCTTGGTATGGACCAAATGCACTGTAGTCTGTCACCTCTGGTAGCCGGTCCTGTGTTTATCACTCTGCTGGCTCCAGCTGTCCCCCGACATGGCAGGCCCTGGCCTACATCCTCACTCACTCACAGCCTGTCTGTCTCTCTCTCTCTCTCTGTCTGTCTGTCTGTATGTCTGTCTGCCTGTTGCTCTGTCTGTCTGTCTGTCTGTCTGTCTGTCTGTTTCTCACTCTGTCTGTCTGTCTCTCACTCTGTCTGTGTGTACGTCTGTCTGTCTGCCTGTCGCACAGTCTGTCTGTCTGTCTGTACTGTATGTCTGTCTGTCGTTCTGTCTGTCTGTCTGTACTCTATGTCTGTCTGTCGGTCTTTACTGCCTGTCTATCTCATACTCTGTCTTTACTGTATGTCTGCCTAACTGGCTCCTGCTTTGTTGACACGGAGCTCAGCAGTACCGGGTGAGTGAGAGACGGTTACAGGCTGTAGCCCTCATTCTTCATCTGCCTGCCTGTCTCCACGTGTGCTCATGTGGTTGGTGTGCTGAGGTGGGTTAGGGTGAGGGTGAGGTTGGAATGGAGGAGCTACAATGAATCCTGGTTCACCTTGGAAACTACGCCTTGGCCTCGTTCTTCTTTGTCTTTCTGCTTGCTGCCGTCTGTAGAGCCAGCAAGTCTTTGTTTTTTTTGTGCACCGTCTCTGCTCTCTCAAATAGCCCCCTGTTATTATTCCTGCTGTCAGAGTTTTGGGCGAAACTCCCCCAAGAAACCCTCAGCTGGCTCACAAAATGCCCCCCCCTCTCTTTCTCTCTCTATTTCTCCCTCTCTTTCTCTCTCTCTTTCTCTCTCAGGTATCACTTCCCTCCATTTCTCCCTCCTCCTCTTCCTCCTCTTCCTTATCCCTCTGTCCATTTTTCATTCTCTATCTCTTTCTTTTCTCCCTCCCCATCCGACCCACAACTCCACACCAAACTTCCACCCCTCCATCCATCCATCCCTCCCTTTCCTCCTCTTTCTTTATCTCTCCGGCTCTTTATTTTCTTCCCCCTCGTTGGGCTTGTGCAGCGGTGGCCTGCCTGCCTGCCTGCCTGCCTGCCTGTTTCTTGGGGAAGCGTTTAATGGTGGGGGAGGCCATTGGAGATGGAGCGGCCCGTGCCAAAGCCCACAGACCTCTTTCCACTAAACACAAGGAGAGTTGCTGTGGAGATAGAATCGCATATGGAGAAATTGGGTTTGCTCCGCTCTGCTCTGCTCTGCTCTGCCCTGCCCGTCCGTCTCCTCGTTTCTGTTTTCATGGGCTTGCCCTCCCTTTTCTATCTTTGTCTTCTTGTCTACTTTTCTCCATTTCTCTCCCTCTCTCCCTGCTCTCTCTCTTTCTCTCTTGTTCTTTGTGTGTGCTTGCTTGTTTTTGCGGGGCCTCTGCAAGGTCCTGCCTGAGATGGCTCATTGTCTGCCTTTTTATCTAGGGGGCCTCATATGATTCGTACGGTAATGGCGGAGGCCATTTGGAACATGGATGCCAAGCGAACAGAATTAGATCATATCTACTTCTGGCATGTCCTTGTCTAAGAGCCCCCTTACCCCCGTTACCCCACTTGCCCCCCTTCCCCCTCTACTCCCAGCGCTCCAGTGGAGGGTGATGAGGAGGGGGGATGTCATCCCTTCTCTCTGAAATACGAACGGTCAAATTCAAACCCCTCAAGTGGACAAGCCCTCCCCTCTTCCGCCGCTTGTGCCATTATGTCAATGCTTTGCATATATTGAGAAAAAAACTGTGGTTAGCCTTGTGATTTTATTCCTCACTTTGTT
>NC_085858.1:7234039-7266539 GCF_034702125.1 Engraulis encrasicolus
GTGTAGGGGACTGTGGTAGCTGGACCCCTGGCCTGGAGCCCAAGGGAGCCACGCTCGTGCGTCAGCCCGGGATCAAGCTGCTTTTGTTGGGCCGTACCCAGGACCACGCTGCCTCTGCCACTTCAAAGCCAGGTGTCAGGCCGCATTAGGGGAGATGAGAGGCATGGGGAGACGGGACGGAACGCAGCGACGCAGGGAGAGCAGCAGCAGCAGCAGCAGCAGAAGCAGCAGCAGAGGGGTCTTAACGGGGGGGGGGGGGGGGGGGGGGGGGCGGGGGGGGGGGGGGGGGGGGGGGGGGGGGGGGGGATGAGAACAGCCTTGACACTCAGGGAGTGCTGCTCCTGTTATGTTAGCTGGAGATGCAGTCATGCAGCCGAAAGACAGCAAGTGCCTGCGCAGACAGCACACAGCACACTGTAAAACAAGCCAGCTAAACGGGAAAAAGTCAGTTGCCCCTGCTGCCTTGAGTTTGCAAGTTCACTTGCCTCAACTTGAGCTAAGCCTTGAGTTGAGTGAGTTAACTTACAAACTTCAGGCAGCAGGGCAACTTACCTTTTTTTGTGTTTAACTGGCTGCAATGTTATACAGTGCAGTGAGGCAGGATGGGAATGAGAGAAGGGAGAGAGAAGAAAAGACACAGGGGAATGGAGACAAGGAGAGCGCGGACTATTCTGAGATATCCTAAGGGGACAAGACAACAGGAGCCAGAAAAGACAGGACACAGTAAAGCAGAACAGGAAAAAAGAGGAGAAATACAGTAGATGGGAAAGAGAAGGAGAGGAGGAAGATGAGACACAGGAGACATTGCAAATGTTCAGAGATGAAACAAACAAGGAAAGACAGCAGAGCGGGGACAGAGAGGGCAATTGTGAGAGAGAGCCAATGGCCAATGGCCATATTTTTTGGTCAGCGTCTGTCACAGAGGTGCGAGATTACACTGAGTGTGTGTGAGTCAGTAAGTAAGGGGAAAGAGAGGGGGGTGGACAGCAGGAATTTTCTGGAAGAGGTGAAAAGCATACAAGAAACTTCTCACCATTATGAAGGCCTAAGCTGCAATGTGTGAAAATGTGATGGTTTCTAAAAGAACCTTCGTTTGCACGATGGGGGACATAAACATTCTCTGAGGAACTGTAAAAAGATCTTTTATTAAGAACCTAAAAGTTCAGGAAAGAACCTAGAGCTTAGTAATTCCTCAGAGAGTTCCTTAGAGTTTGCCAAAGGCAACTTGATTTTTGCAGCATGCTATTGTTAAATCTCAGTGTCTCTGAATACAGGAATTTGGACATTCAGATATTAGGCCCACCTTAAGTGTTTTGAGTCCCCTAAGCCCTTTTGTATCTTTCTTTATAAGACCTGTCTTTATAATATCTCTCTCCAGTGTGGTATTTGTTATTTCATGTGCTAATGTGTTTAAATGTTAGGCTTTTTAGTCTGTTTGCATTGGACACTGAGTTTGGCAATGATGTTGATGATGAAGAGACGATGATGATGATAATTATCAAGTTGACATTTAATTACTTTATTCATAGAATTCATATTTCATATGGTAGAGATCAGATTTTTTTTGTTGGCTCGGGTTTTGTCTAAAGATTTTCTCATGCATGCATCAGCAAATAAGGCGCTCCGCCTTGCTGCGCTTCTGCCATTTAGATTCCAGTCACGTAACTTTCCTGTGTGAAGTTTTGCAGGCCTGGTGAAGCACTTCACATGGAACGAAAGAATCCCCCCACAGAGACTAAACATCTGGATGCTTACTTCTGCTCCTGTCTTTTTTTGTTTCCTGCCAAGGTCCCACGTTAGCAGGTGCTTCACAGATGACGTTATTCAGTACAGCCTCTGGATGCAATGTCTGAGGGTCACCCAAACACGCATGCACATATGCACACATGCGCTCTCTCTCTCTCTCTCTCTCTCTCTCTCTCTCTCTCTCTCTCTCTCTCTCTCTCTCTCTCTCTCTCTCTCTCTCTCTCTCTCTTACACACTCACACACACACACACACACACACACACACACACACACACACACACACACACACACACACACACACACACACACACACACACACACACACACACACACACACACAAACAGTAGGTAGGTAGGGGACACACAGGCCTGCAGAGACATTCTAATACACTAACACACTACTGGGTAATGCTCATGCTTCCAGCGGCCCGTACACTAACATCTCCAGGGCTGCGGCCGTGATATCAGGGCTGCCTGTATGTTCTGATGGGGGCGGTTTATTTGGCAGGTGTGACCTTTCACCCCTCCTCCCCCTCTCCTCCCCTCCTCATCCCTCCTCTCCTCTCCCCTCCGTCCTCTGTCAACACGCCGCCGTCGCTGACGAGTGATTACGGCGCTCAGACACGAGGCAAGCAGCCCTGCTAGACCTTCTTTTGTCTCTTCCACCTGCTCCTTAAACCAACAACACTCTCCTCAAAGGAAGAAAAAAGTGAGTTGAAGAAAAAAAAATGTATTGTTAATTATTTTCTCTTTCTCCCGCTCTCACTCTCCCACTCTTTATTCCTTCATTCTCTCTCTCTCTTTCTCTCAGTTCAAAACAGTCCAGAACAGTTTATCCTACATAACACAGATGTATGAGGGAACAGTCGCCGATAAGCCAGCGGAATGTTTCCCCCTCGTGAAGGGGACGTGGTGGGGGAAGCAATCAAAACTTTTTTTTTCTTTAGCTGATCCAGGGGGAACGAAGCGTCGGTGTAATGAGAGCACTCACAGCTGCCGTACGTACGGTCTTGCTGGAGCTGATGCACCACCACCACCACCACCACCACCACCATCCCCTGGAGCCAGGGCGCTGAAATCAGAGGTAATTAGGTAAATGTTAACTAGGCGGCGGTCTCGGAGAGTGGTAATTTGGGTTGAGAGGAAATTCAAGTGGTGGTATTTTGCTGGGGGAGCGGGGAGGGCCTCTGGATTTGTTGGTGTAAGCGCTGGTGTTCCATCAACCCCCCTTCAACCCTACACCTCTACCTCATCCCAACACACTTTTTCCAAAAACACTCATTCCATACACACGTAATGCAATGCAAACACACACACACACACACACACACACACACACACACACACACACACACACACACACACACACACACACACACACACACACACACACACACACACACACACACACACACACACACACACACACACACACACACACACACACACACACACACACACACACACATGCACGCATGTACCACACAAACACACACACACACACACACAAACACACACACACACACACACAAACACACGTGCGGGGGGAGGAGGGAGCACTCGCTCACACAAGCATTGTACACCATGGAGTGGCAAAAGCTGACTGGACCCGCTGGCGTCCAGATGTTTCCTAAGCGGATGAAAGACAGGGAAGCTCTCCACCATACAGCCCCCACTACACTGTGATACACTCCCTCCATCCAGCCATCCATCCAGCCATCCATTCATCCCTCTCTCTCTCTCCAGCATTCAGCCTCCAGCCTGGACCTCCACCAGGAGCCATGGAAGCCTCCGTACCGTTTCCGGCCAGACCTGGCTGGAGAGAGAAGCAGAGCGGATCGGTGGGGGAGCGAATACAGGACAAGGGGAGGAGAAAAGAGAGAGAAGGAGAGAGGAGAGTTGTGGAGGGAGGGAGGGAGGTAGGGAGGGAGGAAGGGCGGGAGCCCAGAGCAATATTTATGATTTACAGAATCAGGATGTGTTCACAGCTCTCGGGGAGGAAGCTGGGGCTGACAAGCCTATCGCTAACTATGCATTGCTTGATAAGAGACAGCCAGGAAACCGTTTTCACTGTTTGAGGTGGATTGTGCAGACACACACACGTGAACGCCAATGCATGCGTGCGTGCATGCATGCGCGCGCACACACACACATAGACATAGACACACACACACACACACACACACACACACACACACACACACACACACACACACACACTGAACATCGAAAACATGGACAGCTTTACAACCGACTACAAAATGTCACTGCCTTGGGCACGTTGCACTGCTCTGACTGCTCAGGCATGCACATGTGTGAGGCGTTCAGTGCGGAGCCGTGTGTTTCACCTGCACAAACAAGCAGGCTGTTGTCAGCACCAACCGACCGACCGACCCGGTGTATTGTCGACGTTACCTACCAATTGAGCTGCAAGCACTCCAGGATCTGTGGGGAGGGGTTACATGGCTACAGCTGCCACATGAGAAAGACATATAAAGCACTTACAGTAGGCCTATATGCCTATTCAAGTTTTTTAAAAATCGTATAAGAAAATGGGCCTTCTTCATAGCATAGGCCATACTATAAGGAAGCACTAATTAACATTCCATGTACAGCGTTAATAATAATAATAATAATAATAATAATAATAATAATAATAATAATAATAATAATAACTGTTTTGTATAGCACAATATCATACAAGGCATGCAGCTCAAAGTGCTTAGCAAATGGATAAACATCAATGTTAAAGATGAAAATAAAAAGTGAAGTAGAAAAGAGACCAAGATAATATGATACAGCATACAGTATGGAATGTGTATGTCTGCCTTATTTGCATATGAGGGAAATGAGTAATAGATCACTTTTGTAGTATGTGCCATATACAAATGGTATAATCCATTTGAACCACTTTGCAAGTTTTAATATCTTTTCTGTATGGGTTAACAACAGCGTATCGGTAGTCCATTTTGATGTAACAGCCCATGTCGACAGAACAGCGGCCTGGTGCCTGGTGCCTGGTGCCTGGTGCCTGGTGCCTGGTGCCTGGTGCCTGGTGCCTGTGTTGCTGGTGCCTGGTGCCTGGTGCCTGGTGCCTGGTGCCTGGTGCCTGGTGCCTGGTGCCTGGTGCCTGGTGCCTGTGTTGCTGGGGTGGGCTGCTGCCTGCTGCCTGTGGTCTGGCTGGCTCTCTCCCTCCTGAAAGCTGCCAGTGATTACTGAGAGCCTCAGGTGCAATATTAATGAGCTTTATATCATGCAGCACACACACTCACTTGTTTATCACCACCACCACCAATACTACCACATTTGCTGCTGTGTGTGTGTGTGTGTGTCTTTGTCTGTGTGTGTGTGTGTGTGTGTGTGTGTGTGTGTGTGTGTGTGTGTGTGTGTGTGTGTGTGTGTGTGTGTGTATGTGTGTGTGTGTGTCTGTGTGTGTCTGTGACTGTGACTGTGACTGTCTCTGTGTGTCTGCAGTATGTCTGTGTGTGCGTGTATGTGCGTGTGCGTGTGCGTGCATGTACTATGTGTGTATATGTGTGACTGTCTCTGTGTGTCTGCAGTATGTCTGTTTGTAAATGCCTGTGTGTGTGTGTGTGTGTGTGTGTGTGTGTGTGTGTGTGTGTGTGTGTGTGTGTGTGTGTGTGTGTGTGTGTGTGTGTGTGTGTGTGTGTGTGTGTGTGTGTGTGTGTGCGCGTGCGTGCGTGTGTGTGTGCGTGTGCATGTGCGTGCATGTGAGGGCGCCTTTTGTGTGTGTGGGTATGTCATGCATTGTTTGGAAGTCAGAGGAAGAATGTTCTTCACCTGAGAGAGAAAATTGTAACAATTATGGCATTACCTCAGAAGGGCACAAAGAACGCATTATGGTGGAGTGCTGGCAGCCTGTGTGGAGGAGAGTAGAGGAGGGGGGGGAGGGGGGAGGAGCGAAGGGGGGGAGGAGAGTAGAGGAGGGGGGAGGAGGGAGAGGAGGGTGGCTATGCCTGGGCTGGCAGGCAGGAGGTGAGGGCTGAATCGGGAGCTTTGTTTGCGGGACGTGTCCCTGGGATCCGGCTCGTACAACCAGAGGTGGCGGCGGCGGAGGTAGTAGGCGACAAAGCTGCTTAGGTCCAGTGCATGTGATGTTTAACATGTTTTAAGTCACTCTACACACACATGTGCACACACACATAAACACACACAGATACACACACACACAGGTACACACACACACACACACACACACACACACACACACACACACACACACACACACACACACACACACACACACACACACACACACACACACACACACACACACACACACACACACACACACACACACACACACACACACACAAACTCTGGCACTCACAGTAACTCAGACTCACACAAAAGCAGCACAGACAGACACACAGTACAAACACAATGTCTTTTATTGCTGTTTATTTCCACACATTGCCTAACTTATAATTACCGCTGTGCCACAAACACGCCTCTGTCATCATCACGCTATGTTACTCATCGGTATCAGGTGTGTATGGCCATCACTTCCCGACACCTGTTTGATCTCATAGGTGAGTCCTCCTCTCCACGTCACCTGCCCAGATCCACCTGCAGACGCACACACACATACACGTACGCACTCATGCATGCACACACACACACACACACAAACACACAGAGGAATGCACACACACATACAGAAACACACACACACACACACACACACACACACACACACACACACACACACACACACACACACACACACACAGACACAGACACAGACACAGACACAGACACAGACACACACACACGCATACACAGGTACACACACAGGTACGCTCACACACACAACCACAAAAACACACACACAGGCACACACAGAGGCACACACACACACACACACACACACACACACACACACACACACACACACACACACATACACATACAAAAAAAACAAAAACACACACGCGCACATGCCTCATCTTGAACAGGTTTCTGTGTGTGGAGATTAATGTTGCCAAACAGGTGGCAGTGTGAAAAGGTTGGAGGAGTTGGCCCATATAAAAATCCTGTTATAACCACAGTGTGTTTTATCTGTGCTACAAGTCCATGGCGGTTAAACAAAAGCCTCCTCCAATCCCAAAAACCTCACCAGGTGTCCCAATCTCCAAAACCAAACACATTATTATCTGGTCTTTTTGGTTTTGTTTTGGATATGCCAACATCTTAAATCTCATAACTGTCATGCACACAACACTGTATTGTAGACCTGTAATGAGGCCTTAAGAAGGGTTTGAGAAGGGTTTGTATTTCACAAGTCTGTATGCGGCTAAGCAGCGAGAGAGAGAGAGAGAGAGAGAGAGAGAGAGAGAGAGAGAGAGAGAGAGAGAGAGAGAGAGAGAGAGAAAGGTTACAGTCTGGGGAGATTATGGGAGGGCGGCCTGCTGTGTCTCGCTCGTTTGGGACTCTGAGCCCCCGCTCCTCCATTTGCCCCCCTTCTCCCTCCCGCCTTCCGTGTGCGTGCGACTGGATGCCTTCAAGCATGACGACGTGTGCCTGGCTGTATGTGCATGTGTGTGTTTGCATGTGCGTGCCTTTGTGTGTGTGCGTGTGTTTGTGTGTGAATGCCTTTGTATTTGCCTCCGTGTGTGTGTGTTAAAAAATGCCTGTGGCTATGGGAGTGTGACTTGCATGTGTCTGCGTGTGGCTTGTGGGTGGAGGGGGTGGTGCCGTACTGGTAAGAGCGCTCGCTGGCTCTGTGGAACTGGTCAGGCAGCTTTTGGGATGCTCTCTCCTCTCTCCTCTCTCCCGTCCCGCCACAGAGAGGGTGAGGCAACACACTGCAGTCTAAGTCAGGTTAATCCCAGGCCAGGCCAGAGCACGCTCAGAAGGACACAACACAGAGTATCCTCTACACACTGACAAAGACGCAGACAAGACAGACAGACAGACAGACAGACAGACAGACAGACAGACAGACAGACAGACACACACACACACACACACACACACACACACACACACACACACACACACACACACACACACACACACACACACACACACACACACACACACTGTGTGTCATCAGAGTCCAGTATTTGTGATCCATCAGCCGACTTCTCAAGTTCCACATCAGTAAGCGAGCAAATCCACTCCCACTGTCAGAGCGCGACACACACACATATATTCACACACACACACACACACACACACACACACACACACACACACACACACACACACACACACACACACACACACACACACACACACACACACACACACACACACACACACACTGTACCACAGAGCAGCATGATGGGCCCACTCCCCCCTGCCAGAGTGTAAGCTGCGTGTTTATGGCTCTCCTCCTCAAATATCTGAGAGCTATCAGCTCCTCCGCACGGGCCATGACCCCTGAGGCTGGGACAGGGGTGTGAGTTACCGACCGTGTGGGTGCGCGCACCGCACGCGTGTTTTTTCTCCCCATCTGAACCCAAAACACATGCAGATAGCTGTTTGGGGATCATCTCATGTGTACTGTGTAGCAGTTCCAAGGGATTGGGTTTTCCCCCCGAGAAACTGTGTTGTTGTTTTGAGTACAGTATTATGTGGTGGTGTCGGTGAAATGCAAATGGCTGTGCTGCTTTGAGGCAAACATTTACGGGGGTTTGACAAGGGAAGTCATTGAAAACAAAGTAACTTGGGGTAAGTTATTTATTTATTTATTTATTTATTTAAGCTAGTGACACTCACATAAACAACATTGGGGCCATATAATCGAGTGGGTTTGTTTTAGTTTTAGTGGTTTTTTTTTAGTGCATCACTCTTCACTTGCAATATGACAAGACTGGTTGTCCTGGAGCTATTTTTCTGTTCTCTCTCCATGACACCTGGAAATTTCAAAATGGCTACCCTTTCACCTGAGGAGGATCTTGGCAGTCTATCATGGCCCAGGGATGAGTGGAGTGAGGCAGAGAGACTCAACAGGTTCCTTGTTTGTCACCCCTTGTCTCCCTGACGCATGCTTCATTACAGGTCTTGGCAAGCCCGTGTTGTTTTCTTCTCAGGGACAAACGGACAGAAAATTGAATATTTTTTTTGCTGTTGCAAGACCTTGGTTGGCAAAGAACACTAACAATCTGTCTCTCCCTCCAGTTCCCATCAGAAAGAAAATATCCACTATCAACATTCCAAGAAGTGAAATGATACTGAAAAGTGGTTCGTTTTTTTTCTTCCTGCTCCTGCCAGCACACTCTTTTATAAAAATGTAGAAATGCCAGTAAAGCACAAAGGAATGTCTCTCTAGACAGAGTGGTTTGTTAAAAAACTGAGCAGTAAATGGCATTTGTTTGAAAAACTCTGTGCTTCCCCCAGCCTTCCAAATGATGGTGCGAGTTTGTTGATATATCTATGGCAACGTTTTTTTTCTTGGCAGTTAAAAGAACACAATACCCCCTTCCGGATTTTTCCAGGATACATAATCTTTAGAGGTCAAACAAATACAAAACAGACCCATCTGATTGGGCTATTGAAACTCCTCCACAACAGCTCCACTGGGGGACAACACAGGATGTTGAGGTCAGGAATGAAAACAATCAACCATCAATCACAGGGTGACAGGTGCTGACTGACTGATAGCACCCTATTTCTACGGTTGCATAAGGAAATGCCGGCGCACGAGTGTCTGTCATGCCAAACCGACTACGTTTTTGAGTTCCACATGCAATAATATTCAAGATGGCAGCGGACATGCATTGCTACAAAGCTGATTATTCTTTTACAGGAGACTGGGGGGAAAAAAGGGTCAGGGTGTTTTCCAGGGAAGGAACCATGAAATATTTTCAGTTAAGACTCTTGCTTTGGACCAAAAGAGGCAAGATAAAAGAGGCACCTATATTCACTGCTCAGTTTGATGAACTACCAGGTTTTTTTTGGTCTTCTAAAAGGAAAAAAACGGCAAATCACCGCGGCCACAGCTGTCTTCCTTTCATCACTCTTTTGTGAGAGAGGAGTGAGGGAGACAGGTGTTGTACCACCTGTATGACCTCCGCGGCCCTCTGAAATGTTCTGCTCTTTCTCCTGACAGCAGCAGAACACAACAACTTCTGAGGGGAAGCGATTAGCTGCGTGAAGCATAAACGTGTTAAGGCATGGACTCAGCAGAAACACACTGACCTTTGACCTCTCTACTCAGGATTAGACCTGCCTGAATCCAATATGCTTACAAACACAAGAAACAAGTATGAGGTTATACTCACTATACTATAAAAACTTTCCATAGTCCCTTTTTAATAAAGTCTTGGATACCTTCCGACGCATATCAAGGCTTCTGGAATGTTCCTCCATGTTTATCCACGGGTAGTGGTGGCCTTTCCCTCCTGCCAACTCTGAACCCAGCAGTTCCTGATAAAGGAATTTCATTTTGAGGAGATAGAGGTCTGTTTAAAAAACAATCTTTGCCATGGACGCTTGCCCGCCACCTCCAGCATGAAGTGACCCACTGAAAGAAGTGTTTTCGTGAAGGCAACATTTTCGGATGAAAAAACAACGAGAGCTCGGAGCTTAGGATCACACAGGTCGCTTTATTGTGATCTAAGTAGCTTGTTGACTATTTCTCGGAAGCCATGTGGAAATGTAAACTCACAAGATCCAGGGGGCACAATGAGACAACTGTTCAGAAAGGCCCTCTCTCTCTCTGTCTGCCTGTCTCTCTCGTCTGCCTCTTTGTGTTGCCCTCTCTCTCTCTCTCTCTCTCTCTCTCTCTCTCTCATTCTCTCTCTGCTTATGAGGCTAAAGAGGGCTTGGAGCCTCTTGCATCAATAGGGTTTAAGCCTTTGGGTTTGAGTGTGTGCATGTTTGTGTTGCTGAGTGCAGGGGTGCGTTCAGTGGGCTGTTTGTATTTGTGTGTTTGTGAGGGAGATTGTTTACTTATACTTATCATGCCCCAGAATCAAAGTTTTGACGTCAGCTTTCTCCAGGCCTTATGTTGGATCCTGTGGGTTACATTTGGATTCCTAGTTGCAATGGAAAATAAAACTGGTACTTGATGAAGTTAAGACATGCGTAACACAGTGCAGATGTATAAAAGAAATCATATCAGATAAGAGGGGTACACATTTGGGACATGGCACAAATCGGCAAAGTAATTTGGAGACCAAAAAAATGAAATGAAATATAAGCCATAAGTGTATTTCTGGAACAGAGCAGTCACAACCCCCTCACTGATAGTCGTTCAGTCATACACACATGCGCACACATACACACATGCAAACACACACATGCACACACACATGTGCGAACACACACACACACTCTTTCTCTTTCTCTCTCTCTCTCTTTCTCTCTCTCTCTCTCTATCTCTCTCTCTATTCATTCTTAAGTAAAGTGTGCCAATGTTATGCTCTTTATGCCCCTTTAGTTTCCAAAACCTATGATTCACTCAATTGCCAAAGCAGAGCAGAGTACTGTATTTAGGCACGCAAGGCCGAGGGACATGTGTTTGGATGCTGTCATGCCCTCTCCTGGTCCCTGATTTGCTGGCTAATTGGAAACAGAGCAGGTCCTCTGGGCCACCACAAACAGTAGCATAGCCCTCTCTCTCCAGGAGGCCTGGATGGCTCCCGTGGCCCTCTTCCCCCCACACGCGGGGCCCCTCCTGCCTGTCAGGACTCAGCTCCACGCCCTCTGAGCGATGCCACTCGGGACCCTCTGCCCTCCTGGCAGAAGAAGACAAGCCTGTCTTCAGAGTACAAGTAAAATCCCCTTCGCATGTACTGCATTTGTTGCAACTAATTACCGAGCCAGCTGACTCCAATTAGTGCGAGTATTCAGCCTAGATGAGACAATTGGAGGAATGACCTGTTTTTGTGTGCGCAGGCTAAACCAATTGTTTCGAGGGCTTTTACCTTGTGGCGCTGGTGTTTTCTGTTTTGCTCTGAAGGAAACTGGAAAAAAACTCAACGCAACTGTACAGAGGAAGAAAAGTTATGTTCACCCTCATAGCTCATCTGTGGAGAGCTCAGCCAGGGAGCTCAGCTCGATGGTGATGGGGCACACGTTAGGGGGAAGAAGCCTTTGGGGCTACGCAGCACATTCATCACAATGATCTACTGTCGAAAACGTTTTTACACATTTTGCTCGTACAGAGCTCTGCTAGAGTTGGGTAACCAGGCCTTGGGGAGTTAGCGCCGGGGCTACAATGGATGCGCTTAAGTTACGTTAAGTTGCATCAGAAATGTATTGGAAAGAATGGTCTTATTTTGGAGTGTTCGCTGCACTGCGGTGTCTGGTGTAGCCAGTTCCGTTGATTATGGAAGCTATTGTTGTTATGGCAGATATCTATGACTTATCTATCTGACGTATTGTTTCTCAACGGGGGCGTTGGTGAGCCCTAGGGGGGGGCGTTGAGAAGGATGCATTTGAATGGAGGCGGCGCTTAGTTCCCATTGGGGGACATTAGTCTATTTCATTTTTCAATACTAAGGGGGGCATTGGCAGGCTTATGATGAGGTCAAGGGGGCGTTGGGAGGCTTATGATGAGGTCAAGGGGGCGTTTGTTCAAAAAAGGTTGAGAACCACTGAATAACGCATCCACTGTCAGGGTCCAGACTCTTTATTTGTTCCACCCATTCAGTGTATTCTAACGAGCAAATAGCTGAAATTGCCTGTGTTTGGGGAATGAATAAAACTAATGTGTTTCAGAACTCAACATTTTCTGAAGCCTGGTTTATTTCCCACTGATAGGCTGCACGTCTGTGAATCTTAGATTTTGTCAACTCCAGCTTCTCAAGTTTAGAGTTTTACGATTCCAAGTGATTTATCACCATGCGAAAAAAAACAGGCATGGATAACAATGAATCAATGACGTCATGGTTTCTGATTGAACTTGTATAGGCAGCCTCGAATACGAGTGTTGAGAAACTTTAGTCGTGATTTCAACCGTTTCTTCTCCACATCACGGTCGCTGTTTTGGTTGAAATCAATTTCACTGTAGTCATGTTGATTCCCCCCCAACGTGCTGCATGAGTGTCCGCTTTGAAAAGAAATTTAAATAAAAGAAGAATGCTCTGACCCAAATTCCTCCGCTGAGATTTGGAGATCTGGATCACCAGGATTTATTGAGGTTGTGCGGAATCCGGCACGGACACACTGGTACTAGGGGAGGGAGGAGAGCAAGGGAGGGGGCAGACAGCTTGAAAGCATTAGGGCCTAATACACCATGGCCGTATGAATGACACTCTGCTGAAGCCTTTTGCACTAATACACACGCTCTCTCTCACTGCCGCTCGCTCTCACACACACTCACTTATGTTCACTTTGTTCATGTCCGCAACTCATAATACATTTACTGTATTTACACAAGGACATAACTTTTATACAACACCCAATACACACACACACACACACACACACACACACACACACACACACACACACACACGCACACGCACACATGTATTTGTCTATGTTTCCCACATGAGCACCCACACACTCAGTTCAGACCCTCTCAAACAGGCACGCGTAAAACACACTCACTGTGTCAATGTCTTCCTCTTTCTCACATGCTCTCTCTCTCTCTCTCTCTCTCTCTGTCTCTGTCTCTCTCTCTCTCTCTCTCTCTCTCTCTCTCTCTCACACACACACACACACACACACACACACACACACACACACACACACACACACACACACACACACACACACACACACACACACACACACACACACACACACACACACACACACAATGCAGATTTCATAAAATAGCCTGAGGACTTTACTGGCATGAATTCAATACAGGCATGGTACACTTTGTTTGTCACACTCCTTTGTTCAAGTGTCTTACACAGGAAACTGACAACCGCTCACAGAAAAAACACCATGTAAGGTGAGAAATAAAACCAGAAAGAGGACACAGAAATAGGGAAGTCACCAAACCAAAACCTCCCTTTGCGACCTCTTGGGTCTTCACTGACCAGTGGCCTTGTGGTTAGATTACCACATCATTTTCAAGCCGCAGTCTGCTGCTGTTGTGGCTGCTTGTTGCCACAACTGCCCCTTTCTGCGGAAAAGGGTTTCATCTTCAAATCTATACATAGGCCACCTATGACTCGTCATGCTAGTTCACATCTTTTAAATGACAATTATGTATGATAATGTGCTATACAGGTAATTTTCATTGGTTGATTGATTGATTGAGTGATTGATCTTTTGTTATGACAGTACTTGGCCATTACGCTATTTCTTATCATTTTTGAGGCTGGCTTTGAGCTGTTGGGGATTGTTTGACACATTTTCCGATCCTTCATGACCAAAGATTTAACATGTGGAGATGACTTACTGACACAGCATAGGCCCATAGGCCTATTTATGGTTGGTTTTAGGTATGCTCAAGAAAATAAAACCTTTTTGCTCAGAGATATAGGTCTGTAAATGTATTGCTGATCATAACCAGAAAACATTTACTTTTTTAATAATTCTAATGCAAATTCATGTCTTGTTTTCAAATATTAAACATCTCAAGTTTGCTTTCTTGCTCGCTCTTTCTACCTCCCTCTCTCTCTCTCTCTCTCTCTCTCTCTCTCTCTCTCTCTTTCTCTCTCTCTCTCTCTCTCACACACACACACACACACACACACACACACACACACACACACACACACACACACACACACACACACACACACACACACACACACACACACATGCCTTCAGCCTTTCAACAGGTGTAAGTGTGCAGGTGTCAGTGATTTACTGAGATCTTGTTCTGACATGCATCTAGAGTTGTGGAATTACAGGAGGAGCAGGCCAGCGAAGCGCCAGCCCGAATCAAAACAAGATGTCTCTAACACACTCCCCACCTCTCTTCCTACCACTCTATCAATCTCCTATCTTTAGTTGGAGGAACCAGTAGACCTAACTGCCTGAAACAGAAAAAAAGATCTTCATCCAGCAGGATGCTTTCCAATTAAAATAGCAGCTGTCTCAAATATAGTGTGTGGTAGGTCTTTTGTTAGGCTAGCCTACAAGTTGTTTGTATGTGAGTTTTTTTTTCTTATTAGGCTAAGCATGCTATCCAATAAGCAAATTGTTAGTCTTTAATAATAAAGGCCATCAGGTTTATTGCCATTAAAAAGTGAAAGCTGGTGGGGACAAAGTTTGCCCTGTCGTTTAACCTCCAAGCCAGTCTAGAGGAATGCGCTTGTGCGCAAGCGTGGTCCATCCCGTCAGCTGGGGCTGTGACGTAGGGTGGAATTTGAGCTGTCGTAAAGATAGGCTACTCACTGCGCTCTTGAGGAACGCAAACTCCGAGGTGCCAGCGTAGGTGAACGGACTTGACACGATGTGAATTAACCCTGGCGCTATAAAAAAAGTTACCGGTTAATTAATGCTCTTTCGGTGTTTGTTATGGCGTGTTTAGGGGTAAACAATGTAGGTTGAGTTGCTACAACGGATTTTCATTTTACCTGAAGCTTCAAGCAACTTGCCATTGGAAAAGAAAGACGGTTGGACAAAAAAATGCTCTCACCGTTTTTGGCATTTTTACTGACTGTTGCGATTCTGTGTCGGATAGCAGTTTCACAGTATTCCAGTGACCAGTGTAGTTGGAGAGGAAGGTGAGTAACAAAAGAAACACAAACAGAGTAAACTGCCTTTTTTTCTTTGCTACGAACTGTCAGATGCTTACTTACTTTTTTTCGGAGGGGACGCAGCCACTGTTTGTCCGTGAGGATGCAACTTCGCAGTTGTTCAGATCTGCTGAACTTTAATTTGCAGTAAAGATAAATGCACCATTCCATCGGCAACCCAATTCAGTATCCTTAATAATTGCCTATGACTTTCCATACCTTCGGTGAGGAAAACAATACGCTATTTCTGCATGATTTAATGAAACGTCGACTGTTGTCTGGTTGAGGCTTTCGCCTTGAGTTCTAGGGGAGAAAAAAAAACATTTCTGTCGGTTGGTGATGCGACTGAACTATTTGCGCTGAACAAGTGGATGCGATTCTAAAATCCTTGTCGATTATCACTTTTTTCATTTGCGTTAGCAAATGTCTGGTTAGGTTTGTGAAGGGGGGAGAGCTATTCATATCGACGGTAGGCTATGCCTAAACGTAGTCTAGTTCTACAGTTTGCTTTTTTTTTTTTTTTTGCATCGCCCAGTGAAGGATGAGTCGTCTGGATAAATGTGTTTCAAGCAGCGTCTTTTCTGTTTCATGGTGACCGCGAGCTTGTATGATCTTCTTTAGATATTTACAGTATCAAACAAGCCTTTCTATGGCTTCTCGAGAGCTTCACTGAAAGACAGAGTGCCCATTCGCACTGAAACTCCAGTTAAAGGAAACGACCTTGGTCAGTTTAACGCTCAGTGCAAGTTTAGTCTGTTGTGAAACTATCGGAAGTATAGCTTGGTTTCTGCCATACTGAAGAAGCGGTACCCCGCAGAGTATCGAATTTACTCTGCCCTATCATAAATCCCGACTGGCACTGATTAAGAATAGGGAGTTTTGTACACTTTGGCAAGAGATTAAGTAGCCTGGCCTTGGTGTTTTGAGACGGGCGCCTTGTACACTCAGGACTGTAAATATTCCTTTCAGTACTGTAGTCGTTCTCTACTTATCTTCTGAACTGAATGTTTAAAATGAGCACTTTCACATTTATTTTGGTCAAGGCTTTTAAGATTTACTTCTTTAGCTCCACTTGAACACACATGGCAGTCGAAACGATGGGAATCAGTTGGCCAAACTTTTTTGTCTTTCAGATGGCTGGATCAATTGGGGGTATGTATCTCAGTGGGACGACTGGATATGCTACTGTACTGCACCTTGTTAATAGGGACAGTGTCATCCTAATGGGCAAAGTCTGGGCCACTAATGTGAAATTGAAAATGACAATCATCTCTCAAATGCATCTCTTGCATCTCTAAACGCCCCATTATTTATAAAGGTACAGCTGTATATCATTTTAGTATGGGCCTGTGTGTGTGTGTGCCCATATATATTGTTGAGTGTTGGGAGAATCTACATGTAATGGCCTTTTGCCTAGCTTGTTGCCTATAGATAGTGTGTGGTAATGGCCCTAGAAGGTCAAGCATAGAGGAGAGCAGCAGCATGACATGCCAAAAGGCTGAAAAACTGATGATCTGTTGTCAATTAGCCACCAGACCCCCCAATACTGCAGGCAAGAAGCTATATAGGATTTTAAAAAGCAGCGTAATTAGAGAGGAGCCGGAGAGCGGCCTGCCTGGCTGGCGTGTGGGGCCTCAGCTGCACATGTTGCGCCTCAAGAGGACCAGGGAGAAGATAGATTTAAGGCTCCCCCGCCATCCGCCATTTATCCCGCTCGCCACTCGCTCTGAGCCGCTTGGGTTTGAAGTCGGGGCGTCCCCTCTGTGGAGCAGGCAGCCCTCTAACCGCCGGCCGAGGTTGTGGGTGGCAATGGGAGGCAGATGGCTGACTTCTTTCAATTTTTTTCTTTCACGCCCCCCTGTACTGCTTTTTAAAAAAAAATCCCAAAAGAGCCTCAGATGATGGGCTGGAGGAGTAGAGGGCAGGCGGAGCAGAGGGTCTCTGGGTGGCCTCCGGCCAGAGATAGAAGTGCTGGACAGGCCAGGAGTTCCACTACTCTTTCTTTCTTTCTTTCTTTCTTTCTTTCTTTCTTTCTTTCTTTCTTTCTTGCTATTCTCCTTTGAGCAACTGTGTGCAAGTCTTTCTTTGTGTCATTCTTTCTGTCATGTCTGTCTTTTTTTCTTTTCCTCCATCTTCTTTTCCTCTGGGCTTTTGCAAATTGCTCCTGGAAGAAGGTACGCTGTTCTGCGTGCTCTGGGTGCGTGACCTGCATGTGCTCTTGTGTCGTCATGCTGCCAGCTCTAGGCTACCGTCTCCCCGTGCCTGGGCCGTGCCGAGCGAGCTCCTGCCTCAGCCCCCACCTCAGCACTGGCCACTATATGCCTCCTCCGGGCCTCGCTCGCTCACTCGCTCTCTCGACTTCTGTTTCAAGTAGTTTCACAGAGGCCGGGTGCCAGGCCCCGTTATGCCAAAGTGACGAAAGGAGAACATGGCACCACAAAGAGAAGAGGGAGAAAAGAGCAACCGAGAGAGAGAGAAAGCATGAAAGAGAAGGGGAGAGAGAGAGAGAGAGAGAGGGAGGAGAAAAGGAGGGCTGAGGCCTGTTGAGCTGGGCCCATGCACGTGACTGGTCATGCAGGCGGTCTCGCGCGTGGGCCTCAACACCTTGTGTGAAACAACATTAACTGCATTCTTTCTTCTCCCATTCTACCATCGGAGAAAGCCTTCTCCTTGGCATGAGGTTCAGCTTGGAGTCAGTTCAGGCGCAAACTGCTCTTAACAATTACTTTTAAGCCCCAAAGCCCCCTTTGAAGCTGGCTCTTTTCTCCACAGTCCAAAGTAAAGTGAAACTGACAAAAAAAAAATTCCAGCCGCCGTATTTGGGAGACTTTCACTGTTTCGGATGCTTGCGTTACCCACTTTACCGACCTACTACTGTGCATAATTATGAAGGAGAAAAAGGGGTTCGTTTTGATTGGGTGGTGCACTTGATGAAGTACGTCAACCTGTGTCAAAGTTGGAACTCGTCTCAACTCTAGAGAAATACCTATTTTTCCAAAAGCTGTGGTTTAGAGTTAGGAATGAAAACCATATATCATTGCCTACATTAATCCCTCTGCTGCTCTAGCCAACGCTCAGTAAGAAGGATGTAGGTGTCACCACAAAATGACACGCCTTCTCCTTAACGTATGCCTGATATTTTTAATCATAATGGTGCCATTGAAAAGCAAGTATACAGTCACTGAACCTGGTATGGTTCCTTTTACAGTTTAGACCTCAGGGCCTTGTTTGATTCTAATATGAGACGATGCTGTCTTGATTTAGACATCTGTGTCTCTGAGATAAACTGTTGCTTGACGTTTTTGCGGGGAAGGGGGATGGTGGGGAAGGGCTGGTAAAGAGAGTACTACATGGATTCAACTTTATGAATTCTGTCTCTCATTGTCAAACAAATGGAACAATGAAAGGGCTCTTTTGTGCTTGGTGGATGACTGACAGAACCTAACCGCTTCCTGCTCTCTCTCTCCCTCTCTTTCTTACCTGCCCCCCGGCTCTTCTCTCTCCTTCTCTCTTTCCCAACCCTCCTTGTCTCCTACTCTCCTCTCCACTGTCCTTCTTGGTCCTTGGCCTCTCTCTCTCTCTCTCTCTCTCTCTCTCTCTCTCTCGCTCTCGCCCTCTCGCTCTCTCTCTCTCTCTCTCTCTCTCGCTCGCTCTCTCTCTCTCGCTCGCTCTCTCTCTCTCTCTCTCGCTCTCGCTCTCGCTCTCTCGCTCTCTCGCTCTCTCGCTCTCTCGCTCTCTCTCTCTCTCTCTGCTCTGCTCTGCTCTCTTCTTCTCTCCTTTCCTCTCTTCTTCCTGCCTCTGACCCCTCTCTCTTTTTCTCTTCCCCAACACTCTTCTCCTCTTCCCCAACACTCTTCTCCTCCCCTCTCTTCTTCTCCTTTACCCCAACCTTGTTCCCCCTCCTCCCCTCCCTCCATCCCCTCTGCAGTGGTCTGACCCACGAGGGCCATGCGCGTGACGTGGAGCAGGTCTACCTGCGCTGCTCGCAGGGCGTGCTGGAGTGGCTCTACCCGACGGGCGCCATCATCGTCAACCTGCGGCCCAACACCGAGTCGGCCGTGGCGGCCTCCCGCCTCTCCGTCTGCATCAAGCCCTCGTCCGAGTCCAGCGGCACCAACCTGTACCTGGACAAGGCGGGCAAGCTGCGGCTGCTGGTGCGGGACGAGGAGCAGGCGGCGGCGCGCGTGCACTGCTTCGGCATCCAGCAGGGGGCGCTGTTCGTGGAGGCCGTGCTGCACCAGGACATCAGCCGCCGCATCACCGCCTTCCAGTACGAGCTGGTGCCAGACCTGCCCGGCAGCAACTCGCTCTCGGGTAAGCTTTTAATTTGACATGTTAGTCCCTGGTTGGAAGCATCTTGACTGGCTCACGTTCGTAATGAAGTGTGTGTGTGTGTGTGTGTGTGTGTGTGTGTGTGTGTGTGTGTGTGTGTGTGTGTGTGTGTTTGTTTGTGTGAGAGCATGCTGTTGCATGCTCTCTCTCTCTGTCTCTCTCTCTGTCTCTCTCTCTGTCTGTCTCTCTCTCTCTCTCTCTCTCTGTCTGTCTCTCTCTCTCTGTCTCTCTCTCTGTCTCTCTCTCTCTCTCTCTCTCTCTCTCTCTCTCTCTCTCTCTCTGGTAGGTAGCAGTTCACCCATGACTTCTCATTTTCTGTGTGTGTGTGTGTGTGTGTGTGTGTGTGTGTTTTTGAGAATGCTTGTTTGTGTATCTGGGCTTATGCTGTTATCCCTCTCTGGTAGGTAACCGTTCACCCAGTACATGTAGAAGTGTCTTTGTGAATGAGAGGCAAATATGTCTTTTTCTGTGTGTGTATGGGCGTGTGTTTGGGCATATGCTCCTCATGTGTGCGTGTGGTGCCTGCTGCTTCAGGCTCTAATGGTGTATGTTGATGAGGATAATTATAGTTGTGAGTTACATTTCTTGGCTTCTCTGGTCTGGCTTGCCGTTGCCCTCATGGGCTGAAAAAGGGATGGGTTACTAATATAACTTTTTTCCACAAACTTTCCACACAAACATAAAAACAACACTGTGCGAAAACATTTCCAGCGTGCTTTGTATATTTACGAAGATGCCTTAAGAAGTGGGGATTTCATCCACTTCTTCGAAACTAAGCTGAGCTGACGCCTCTTGCGCACTCAGTCCCGCTGAGCTCCTCTGGCCTTATTTTCACTCCAAACTTGAGCCTCTGCCTCCTCTCCGCACCGTTTGTTTTGAGATGGAATCAGCCAGGTCGGCCGGTGCGGTGCGGTGCGTGCCTCTCTCCTTCCCCCTAATCGGATAGCGAGAGCATGAGCCCTCCCTCCCACCGCGGCTCCCCAGGAGAGCCTGGACACCGAGCACCGCTCTCCCAGCGGCCCCATGGCCTGGCCCTGCGTGGCGGGGCCCTCTCAAAGCAACATTGCCTCACTCGCACAAACATCATTTGTCTGTTCTCAAGCTGTGCACCTGCCAAAACCTCACAGCCTCCAGTGGAGCAGAGATACGTGCCCAGTTTCTCTCTCTCTCGCACGCTCTCTCACTGTCTGTCGTACACACACTCCCTTTTTCTCTATCTTTGTACGTTTGCCTTTTTCTTTCTTTTTTTCTGTCTTTCTTTCTTTCTTTCTTTCTCTCTTTTTTACATTTTCTCCAAAAATGAAGCAACCCATGACGCTTCACATCTGCTATTGTCATTCCAGTCTTTATGTACTCTTCTTTAAAGAGCTTCCATATCCCTGTCCGGCATTTGTGCTTTAAGCTGGCTGACACAGGTGCACCTTCTAGCTAATGTGAACCGTAGAAAAGGTTGTATGGGAGCCTGAAGGGTGCTGGTGGTGGTGGTGGTGATGGGTGTAGGGTATGGTCGCTTTCATGCAACGTTTCATTCACCTGGATCTTCCTATGATGGTCATGTTTTAAGTACAGGTTTTATTTTTTGCTTTAATCAAATTTAAAAAAAAATTTGGAGCATAATTGGCAGTGTGGACCTAGCTCTTTCCATTGAGTAAGGGTATGGCATATGGAAATGGATAGATATGACCTACAGTACAGAGGAAGAAAACATTGTGCTTCATACACAGGATCTGCTCTGGTTGAGGCTGTGAGGATTTTGGCAAATAAAACAAAGATAGTATATCCTTATGATGGCAGCTTATGTCTTTATGGGTGATTTCTGTGGATCTGGGGCTGTGTGTGCATGCGTGCGTGTGTGCATGCATGTGTGTGTGAATCTGGAGAGTCACATCTTAAAGCTTCCTCAGGTCTGCCTTGCTGGCGAGAGTACAGAGATGTGAGGAGAGGGCCCAGCCAAGCCAGGGATGAGTCAGATGACCTGTGTTCTCCACACTGCACCTCCCACCACCCACCTCCCCTTTTTCACCTCCCCTCATCCCCCCCATCTCTTCACCTCCTCCTCCTTTCTTCTCTCTCTTTCTCTGCTTTGGAATCACTGGGTTGGGATTAATTTGCCTTGCCATGGCCCAGGAATGCGTCAGAGGCCAGATGTGAGAAGGATATACTATCTTCCTCTTTTTCATACAACCGCCACTCCCTCGCTCTCTCTCTCTCTCTCTCTCTCTCTCTCTCTCTCTCTCTCTCTCTCTCTCCCTCTCCCTCTCTCCCTCTCCCTCTCCCCCTCCCCCTCCCCCTCCCCCTCTCTCTCTCCCTCCCCCTCCCCCTCTCCCTCTCTCTCTCTCTCTCTCTCTCTCTCTCTCTCTCTCTCTCTCTCTCTCTCTCTCTCTCTCTCTCTCTCTCTCTCTCCCTCTCTCTCGCCTGTGCTCCCATCTCACTGTCCTTATCTCTTGTCTATCTCTCATCCTCCCCTTTTCTAGGTCTCTGTCTTTTTTGTCCTCCTTCACTTTACCCTCTTCCTCAAACTTATTCTCCTCTTCCCTCTTCTCTCCCTCTCTCTGGCTTACTACTCTTTCTCCTCCTCCTCCCCCCCCTCTCTCTCTCTCTCTCTCACTCTGTGTTCTTAGAGGCCATGCAATAGACATGATGTTGAATTTTGACTTCATTAGTGGGGAATGTATCTGGCTCCAGATGTTTGGGAATGGGACAGCTCCCTACTCTGCTCTCCACCGCACTCCCTCCCCACATACTACACCCTGCCCCTCTCCTCTCCTCTCCTCTCCTCCCTTCCCCCTTTGCTCTCCCCCCACCCTCTCTGCTCGTCTCCTCTTCTCTCCTTTCCTCTTGACCCTACCCTCTCCTTGTCCTCTCCTCTGTTCCTCTCCGCTGGCTCCCCTCCCTCTCTGCCCCTTCCTTCCCCACTTCACTCCTCTTCTCTCCTCGCCTATCGACCCTACCCTCTCCTCTCCCCTTCTCTCTGTTCCTCTCCTCTCTCCCTCTCCTCTTCTCTCCTCCTCCTCTCCTTGCACCTCTGAAGTGGTTGAGGCGGTGGCCTGTGCTGCATTAATGTGGCCTTGTGAGGCCTGCAGAATTCGATGCCAGCCAATTCCTGTGGTCCATAACCCCCTTTACCACACACACACACACACACACACACACACACACACACACACACACACACACACACACACACACACACACACACACACACACACACACACACACACACACACACTTCTTCGTCGTCGTCTTTCATGTCTTACTGGCATTGGAGCAGTGCACAGCTCTGGAATGGAAGAATGAAAGCGCAGAGGAGGAAGGAGGAAAAGAAAACGAACCCTAAAATATTTGAGGAGTCATCTGTACATTAGGCTTGATGCTATTTAATGTAGAGCATGTCTCCCCTTAGAGAAGGCATTAAGTGGAACCCGTATGCGATTGGGATGTTTTGAGTTAATGGTTCATAATATGCACCAGCTATGAGGAAGAAGGGCACTTAGATAAGATTAGATTACTGTAGACTTAACTAGATTATATTATATTAGATTGTTTTTATTTGCACCCAAATGTAGGAGAATGCCTAAAGAAGGACTGTTTTAGCAATGGGCAAACTGGATTCATCCATTGCAATCCACTTTCACTTTTTTTGCAAATGACCTGGTTGTCCTGCTGTCCAATTCAACCTGGTTATTGCCTCTTTAACTGATCACCTGGTTTAAGTGGACAGGTCATTTGGAATGGATTTTAAACTAACGAATTCAGGTCTCCCATCAGTGTTGAGTTGTGATTGAGACATCTTGAGATGAGTTGTTGTTGGTGTGGAGCTGGCTGCCCAGTGAGGTATACTGTACTAGAAAGCTGACTCGGGAGTAAACCAGGTTAAGTTAAGAGGCAGATCATCTAATAGAAGAGCCTAGAGTCCTCATTTACTTAGGAAAATGAGGCCGCCAGGCTCTTCTATTAGATGATTTACCTCTCAACTTAATCTGGTTTACTCCTGAACCAGCTTCTTGGTATAGGCCCCAGTGCTGGGCCAGGTGTCTCTGAGCTCAGTGGCTTTGGTGACCCCTGACCTTAGTAGAATTGCGCTGGTGGTTGGATGTGGCAACAGCAGCTGAGCTAAGCCCTCAATCCCACATCACTTTCACACTCACACACCACACCACACACACACACACACACACACACACACACACACACACACACACACACACACACACACGCACACAGTTTTTCTCTTGTACACACACACTCAAACATGTTACACACACACACACACACACACACACACACACACACACACACACCATACCCATCAGGCGACATCTCTAGGGAAATAAAAGTTGCTCAACCCTGGCCAAGTGTTAGAGGTTGCGGTTTGTGTTTTTTTGTTTTATTATTTTTTACTCTTTTCGTAATCTCACTGCTTTTCTCGTGAAAAACACAAAAATGTCCCTTTGAGGATGAAGAACACAGGAGAGCTAAGCTGAGTGGCACCAGTAGAACAAACATTGGGGCCTGTTTCTACCAAAAAAAAAAGACGTAAATAAATATTGGAACTTGCAGAAACTTGCACTGACTGTTTTTAATAATATAAAAAGAAAGTTAAAAAAACAGCCGTGTCATCGGCGGTTGGTTGGTGGCTGGGTCAGTAGGGGTGAGTTTCTGTTTCTCTAGCCGGGTCGAGGGTGCTGACCACCTGAACCAACACACCAGAGCCAGAGAGGATGGAGGTCGGTAGGAGAAAGGAGGGAGAGGGAGAGGGAGAAAGGGAAAGAGAGGGCTGAAGGGTAGGGTGGTTGAAGGATCAGCCCATTCGTCTGGGATCAGTGGCTCTTCTCTTCTCTTCTCTTCTCTTCTCTTCTCTTCTCTTCTCTTCTCTTCTCTTCTCTTCTCTTCTCTTCTCTTCTCTTCTCTTCTCTTCTCTTCTCTTCTCTTCTCTTCTCTTCTCTTCTCTTCTCTTCTCTTCTCTTCTCCCCCCAGTCCCCTCTCCTCTCCTCTCCTCTCCTCTCCCTACTCAAGCTTTTGTTGATTCAGCAAAAAAAAAACAGCCCACCCAACAGTCTCGCCCACTCCCACTCCACACCTGCCCCACAAGGGTAATTCCGCAGCTGAGGGAGGGGGGGGAAGCCACACTAGTAGGACTAATAAACCCCCTGTGTCTGTGAGCCACCTGAGTCAACTCAATCACAGGACGGACAAGAAGGAGCTAATTTAGGGCCCCCAGTACCACCACCACCCCACCACACCCCATCTCCACTCTACCCAGTCTCTACTCCAATCACATTGGAGGATCAAGGAGAGAAATTAGTGGGGAGGATTACAGCTGTCTTCCTGACGGATCCTGCTGTCACCCCACCCCCTTCCTCAACATACACACAAGAACA
The DNA here is from genome assembly GCF_034702125.1 of Engraulis encrasicolus. Classification (NCBI taxonomy): domain Eukaryota; kingdom Metazoa; phylum Chordata; class Actinopteri; order Clupeiformes; family Engraulidae; genus Engraulis; species Engraulis encrasicolus. The sequence continues at coordinate 7,259,122 of NC_085858.1, forward strand.
CTCCAAAACACACACCAGTCTGGCTCACTCGACAGAGGTTAAATAAAGATGGCGAGGAGACGAGCGGTGTTGTTGAACTGCTAGACAGAGCTTGGGCCTATCCTACAACGCTGGTTCAGGAGTAAACCAGGTTGAGTTAAGAGGTAAATCACCTAATAGAAGACTCCAGGCTCTTCTATTAGATGATTTACCACTTAACTTCTTAATAGGCCCCTGCTCCTCTTTGCTACAGCATCTGAAGAGAGGGAGTGAGATTGAGTGAAAAGCGCTGCCTTACGTATTTGTTTAGTTACTCTTCCTCTCTTATCTGGCATGTGATGATGAGATGGTGTGATATTATGAGCCATCTTTCTCACTTGCCTCCATTTCCAGATTATTCCTTTGTTACCGTCTCTCTATCTGTACCTTTCGTCACCTTTCTGTTTCTTTTGCTCTATCTGTTTCCATCTGACACCCCCCCCCCTCTCCCTCTCTCCCTCTCTCTCTTGTATCTTTGTTTCTCTATCTATGTCATGCCTTCATTCTCCACCCTGGCTTTCTTTCCTTATACTGTATCTCTCCATCTCTCTCTGGTCTCTAAGAGTGAAGCGCATGAGTGAGTCATGTGGGCTCACAGAGTGGGGGCTACTTGTCCTTTTTCCTCTCTCTCTCTCTCTCTCTCTCTCTCTCTCTCTCTCTCTCTCTCTCTCTCTCTCTCTCTCTCTCTCTCTCTCTCCAAGAGTGGGTCATGTGGGCCTGCTACTAGTTGCTCTCCTCCTTCTTGTCATTCTTCTCTCACTTTCTGATTGCTAAATAGTGTTCAGTAACGGCATCTTAAATGTTTTTTTTCTCTCTCTCTCTCTCTTTCTCTGTCTGTCTCTCTCTCTCTCTCTCTCTCTCTCTCTCTCTCTCTCTCTCTCTCTCTCTCTCTCTCTCTCCGCCTCTCTCTCTCTCTCTCTCTCCCTCTGTAGTGTGTGAGTGTGTGTGTGTGTGCTATGAGAGTGGCTCGTGCTGCTGGTCCCCTTGGGGCCTGTGTGAGTGTGCTGGACCGGTCGCCGCCGCTGCTGCTGCCGTCTTGTGTTTCCCTCCACACTCAGCTGGTTCCCATTTCTTGTGTGTGTGTGTGTGCGCGCGTGTGTGTGTGTTGAGGCAAAAAAAGCAAGCTGTTTGTGTATGCTTTATTCTTTTCAGTGTTTCCCTGTGTGTGTACAGTATGTGTGCGCTCCTGTCTGCCTGTGCTCATGTGTGACTTTTCCTTCTAATGTTTTATCTCAGTGTGTGTGAGGCAGAAGTGGCGAGTGAAGAACTGCTGCTGTGAAAAGTGTGTGTGTGTGTGTGCGTGCGTGCGTGCGTGCGTGCGTGCGTGCGTGTGTGTGAGAGAGAGAGAGAACCCTCTCGGGGATTGTCCAGCGGGGTCTGAGCAGAGGCGTATGTGTTGTATAATTGTGTGTGTGTGTGTGTGTGTGTGTGAGCTCAGGCCTCCACGGCTGTGCTGTGTTTAACTGGAAGCCAGCGGGCCGTGACGCCGGGGCCTGCTGCCTCTGCTCTGCTGCCGCGTAAATAAATAACCACACGCCAGAGAAATTAATTACCACCGTTTGGGTGTGTGTGTCCGTGTGTGTGTCTGTGTCTTAAGTAAGTGTGATTTATTGTGTGTGTGTGTGTGTGTGTGTGTGTCTCTGAGGCACACGTGGCTACCCTCTGTGTGTATCTTGCATGATTGAAGTTTTTTCCAAGAGGTCACAAGCTCACACTGGCTTCCATTGTTTGTTTTCTGATGTGAGGAGGAGCCCGCCTTACTGCTCTCCTCTCCTCTGCACTGTACTGCTCTGCTGGTCCAGTGGCCTGCTGACTGCCTGCTGTTGCTGATGACTTTAGCAGGGCCTGTTGTAGTGGTCAAATGAAATCACCCATCTAATGACCTTCTATTTGTGTTGTTTTCTCTCCCCTTTTCTTTCTTTCCCTCTCTTTTCTTTCTTTCTCTCTCTCTGTTTCTCCTCACAGCCCCTTGCCAGCCCTGCACAGATGCTGAGGTGCTCCTGGCCGTCTGCACTAGTGACTTTGGTAAGGAAGGCCTACAGCATCCACAAACACACACACGCACACACACACATCGAAATAAGCGGTGTACTTGTTGGATACCCTCTGTTGATCCAAGACTTTCATAACTGAGACATAAAATGTCAGATAAAGGCAGACATGAATGTATTATTGTTAATAATTATAAAGTTATTATTTTAATTATTTGTTCAGAAGGAATAGATCTTCAAATCTTGGGTACTTTTTTGTTGATTTTACTCAACATGGACCTATGTGATATAATATAATTTATAAACTATTGGTTTACTGTGTGTTGGTTTAAGTATAGACTAATGTAGAGTAGAGTACTTTTATTAATCCTGAGGGAAATGAAGTTATCTGACAGCTTACATAAATACACAAACACAAAACATACACAAAAACCTAATGCACATTATTGCCCATTGCAGTAAACATATAGCACCCACTTGAGTACAGCTCAGCCTTACACACCTGAATATTAACGCATCTCCTCTCTCCTCTCCTGTTTGTTTCTCCTGCAGTGGCGGAGGGCAGCATAGTGGGTGTCCAGGAGGAGGTGGAGGAGGAGCGCTCCTCCGTCACCGTGTCCCTGACCCGGCTGCACCGCCAGAAGACGCGGGTGTTTGTGTCGGGCGGCGGGCGGGCCAAGCGCTGGACGGGCAGAGTGAAGATGCCAAGGCAGTGCGGGGTGAAGCCGGGCGAGGCCCAGGGGGAGGGCGAGTTCCTCTTCACGGGCGCCGTGCGATTCGGAGAGGCCTGGCTGGGCTGCGCGCCGCGATACAAGGACTTCCTCAGGGCCTATAAGAAGGCGGAGATACTGGGCACCAACCCGTGCCACGTGGACACAGACTGAGGCGCAGCAGATGGGCACCGCTGTGCAGCAATACGTACTTTACATATATATTGACATGCACTGCACTACACACACACACACACGCATGTGTCTCAGACCTCTGAGCTCCAGGCTGGGGGCCACTCCCCAGGAACGGCACGGCAGGGCAGGGCAGGGCAGGGCAGGGGTGCGGGCTGTGGGCCTCAGCAGCCCCAGGCCCAGGGGCCCTCTACCCCAGTGCACAGCGGACGGAGCAGAGCGACTAGAGGAGAGGGAGACACGCACACTAGTGCCGTATGCAGCCTCGGCCACCTGATGTCTGGAGGTGCAGCACAGCGAAAGGCAATACTTGGCCTTTAAATGTGAAAGACGTTGGACTTCATGCTAAGCCAGGAAATGTCTCTTTTTTTAAAAAAAAAAGGAAAGCGGAAACAAACCACACTGACACTCTCACTGATAGCAGCAGCACTGCTGAAATGTGAGAGGAATGGAAGAGACTTTGTAAAAAAAAAGTTGTAAAAATGAGCAAGTGTAAAAATGTGAAAAAGCATTGTGAAATGGAAAAAAGTCCTAAATGCTTTGTAAAAAGCTTCTGTACAGTTTTTTTGCTGTTTATTTCTTACGACAGAAATGTGGAGTTGACGTTTTATGCTGTTTTCAGGTTTTTTTTTTGTAATTATTTTTTTAAAGAAAGAAAGAAAAAAAAGTTGCGAAGTACAATTTCAGCCTGTTTTGTCTTCAGGCTGTTGAATTGTAACTGTTCACTTCTCAAGATTAAAAAAAAGAAGGAACTTCCAGTCAACAGTGTGTCTATTTTCAGTATCACTTCAGCAATAAGTACGGACATGGGTCTGTATGACATATGAACACAATTCAGCCTTTTTCGCAATTTCCTGTAAAAAAACACATTTCCTGTGGATTTTTTTAGTCGTCGTCATCCAAAGAAACTGAGACAGAGTAGCATGATATGTGTTGGCTCTCAAACATGGTGTTGAGGTGACGTGAATCCTGTGAGGACAGAATTGATTGACAGTTGACGTTTCTTAATGAATCTTTTCAGGAAGCTGGTGCTGGTGCTGATGAACCTGTGAAATGACTGCCAGGGTTGGCTGCAAGCAAGCGGTGGGTTAGCTTAACACAGACCCCGCAGGCAGCTGGTTTCAATGTTCTCATGTTGAAGTGCCTTCCCCCTTGGATGTTCTCTTGGACATTTGTTTCTCTAGGCTGTCACTGCAAATTAGATGAAATTGCTCTCCAAACAGCCACATTTCCATCCCTTCAGAATGAGCCATGCGAGACTTATTGGACTTCTAATAATATCAGCAGTGCTTTGAAATTTTAAGCAGTGAACCAGGTCAGATGCATAGTGATTTAGATTCAGATTCAGATTCAGATGCAACTTGACCACATGTATCATCTCCTTTTGTAGTACTTTTCATCAACAAAATTGTTTCCATCTCAGGAAGAGAAGTGTAGGCCTAAATCATTCAGGCAATTTCTGTGGTAATAATGAAGACTCGATTTATTTTAGGACCAGATAAACTTTTATATTTACAGTATTCTCTATCTTTCTTTTATTTTTGTTTTTTCAGTCAACAAAATGGCTTCCATATCTGCAAGTCAAGCTTAAACCATTCAGCGTTTTTTTGGGGGGGTAATAATGAATTATAGGCCTATGTCTAAAACCCTACCCATGGCCTTGAGGAGGAAGAGCTAGTGGTCACGGCCGTCCGCTCCGCTTTGTTTGCGATGCCACTGCCGCATGAATGATATGATTCCCCTTATTTGGGGGATTATCTCCAGCCTGGGACTGTCTGGCGGAGGCTGAGACTGAGCGCCGCGCCACGGATTCCTCTGTGTCGGTTCCTATGGTGCGTGGGGAAGCGATCTGTCAAGGTCACGCTCAAAGGGCTCTTTGTTTCAGCCCAGGGCCTGGTAGGAGTGCGGGGCAGCACGCTGAGGGAGAAAGAACAAGAGAGAGAGAGAGAGAGAGAGGAGAGACAGGAGCACACTGAATGGGCCTCTGTGATGCAGCACGAAATGGACGGCCGTGCACTTCACCTCTGTGTGATTTTAATGACCAGAGAACCCCTGGTCTAAATAAACAAGCTAAAAAACAACTCCACAAAGCACAAAAAATCGCCTATTCATTTGGGCTGCAGAGGACATTTTTTTTCAGTCCTGCCATCTTCAGGCCTGTGGGTTTCAGAAAACTCCCCAGCATTTCCCCCTGCGCACACACTTTTCACTTAGACGGAAATGTCCCCGTAAATGTCTTTCAATAAGTCGACGCGCAGACACACAATTACTTTTCCAGATCGACCTGCGAGCTCAATTTGAGAAGTCTGAATTCCAGCTGAGAAGGCAGTAGCCCTGGAATCCGCTCACTGGGAAATGCAAACAGAGTTCCTATGGCAACAGTGCGGTGCTGCAAAACCCTCTGTCCTGGGGCTCCTGCGAACGAAAAAAAAAAAACAGAGAAGAGGGGGGGATGAGGAGGAGAGGGGTACAGCTACACGGTGATGGCGCCCAGCTCTTCATCTTAAACGTTTTGGGCATCCAAAAGCCACTGTCTTGAAAAAGTCCACCATAACAAGTAAAAGCCTCTTGTCTGGATGAGCGAGGAGAGAGAAACAGCTGTTGGGATGCACACGAAAGGTTCCCCAGCTGCTAGGTGGAGAGGAAAGTACGTTTTTAGTGCATTTTTTTACCCCCTTCTATCTCACCACCACAAATTCATTCGAGAGGCTCACTTAATCCGTTTTTATTTGCTTTTCCCGGATTAAAATGTATTCCAAATAAAGACGGTATGGTTGGGGCCTTTTAAAGTGGAGCTCACACAAATATCTTATTTGGAAAGAGTTGAGGCCCGCTGGCACGGCAGGAGGTAGCAGGGTGTGGGCCGCTCGACATTTCCAGTTTTTATCATGGCCAGCATAATGAGATGTAGTGTTCCTGAATACACACGACCCATACCATATCCCATGGAAAGCTAAACATCGTTTGCTAATTTAGTAGGCCGCCCTGGCCCAAGAGAGTGCGGCAGGGCGAAGGAAACCTGCCTAAGGCAGCAAACCACAGAGCCTGCACATGGAGCAGAGAAAAAAGAAAGTAGAGAGGAGAGGAGAGGAGAGGAGAGGAGAGGAGAGGAGAGGAGAGGAGAGGAGAGGAGAGGAAAACATAGGAGAGAGGGGAATGGGAAAGGAGAGGAGAGCGGAGAATAGGATGTATAGAGGAAGGACACAAGGAACGGAGGAGGAGAGAGGGGAGAGGGGGAAGTAGAGCAAGGAGAAGTGAGGAAAAGAGCCATAGAGGAGGGGGGAGAGAGAGAGAGAAAGAAAGGCTGGAGGATTAAGGTAGAAAAGGAAAGAATTATAGAGGAAAAAGCAATGTGAAAGCGAGAGAGGAGGAGGAGGTTAAAGGAATGGGACGAGAGGAGGGGCAGATGAGATGTGATGAGGAGGAGGACAAATGTGAACCAGAGGAGTGATGGGTGTGGTGGTGGTGGTGGTGGTGGAGGTGAGGGTGCGGATTGTTGGGAAGGGGTTGGGTGGGGTTGAACAGGGAGACGTGCAGCTCCTCACTCCCAGCCAGGGGTGTCGTACAGGGAGGTAAAGTGTGACCAGGGCCCAATGTGCTGTATATAGGGGGCCCACACGCGGTCCGATTTAATGTAGATGCGTGGCTGGAGGGGTCCATTGGAGCTGATGATATATAGGGCCCACAGTGTGCTGCTCCACCCCAGCCTGTGACACTCTCCCCTGTGGGGAAGTGCAGGAATGGGAGGAATGTGTTGACTTCACACCCTTCCCCCCCTTCCATCCCCCCTGAGCTCCCCCTGAGCTCCCCCACGCTCCCCTGGCCTTGATTGGGCAGAATCAATGGGCCCTCTGTGGTGCTCGCACGTGGCCTAGCCCTTCGCACAAAACATACCACCCCCGGTCACAGAGCGAACACACGCACACATACACACGCACACTCGCGCACGCACGCACGTACACACTCAAACTCACTCGCTTTCACACACACACACACACACACACACACACACACACACACACACACACACACACACACACACACACACACACACACACACACACACACACACACACACACACACACACACACGCGCGTCACAATCCTGCGCACACAGACCCAGTGTGAGCAGGAGCATAATCATTTCTCTCCTCCTGCTCCTTCTTTCATTTTTCTCCAGCCAGACCTTCTTTTCTCTCCATCCTCATCACGTCTTTTCTTGTTGTTCTGACTCATCTCTCTATCTCTCTTCCAAATTCAGTCCAGCTCCTAGCTAGTGCTCTCTCTCTCTCTCTCTCTCTCTCTCTCTCTCTCTCTCTCTCTCTCTCTCTCTCTCTCTCTCTCTCTTAAATCTTTCATTACTGGACATATACACTGTGTTGGATGACTTGTATTACATTTCATGCCCATATTCAACATTCATTTTCAGCTTATTGCGAAAATACACTCTTTCGTAACATGGCCTGCAATTTGCCTTATCTCAAACCACTAAGGTACTACATCCTGT